>NC_056739.1:1845706405-1845743905 GCF_019279795.1 Protopterus annectens
CTGTCGGGTGCCAGGATCTGCCACATAATGCACGCACTCCAGTTCTTCAAAAACAGGTACAAATATGACTCTGTCATTGTACATGTGGGTGTGAAAGACATGAAACCTACCTCCCTGGACTATATGAAAAGAGACGTGGAAGAGCTCTCGGATTATGTAGCCCAGGTGGGTATGACCTAACATCCTACCATCACCCAGAATAATACCTCAGTACAAACAGAAAATGACTGATTTCAACAACTGGATAAGTTTCTGGTGTCATTCTTAGGGGATCCAGTATCTGTCTTCCTGGAATGACATAATTGACAGACCTCAATATTTTGCCAGAAATGGCCTGCATCTGTCACCCTGGGCTTCTAGATACTGGCCAAGGCTCTTGCCACCCCTAAAGTGTCTTTTTTAGGTGGTGTTCCTAAGACCAAATTACCACTGTAACAGCTACAAACAAATGCAATCTGAGGGTCATGCTGCTCAATGCCAGAAGTCTAAATCTCAAAATGCACTCACCTGAAGCACTCCTTAAAATGGAGAACATCGACATTTGTGATGTAACCGAGACCTGGTTCAAGGTAGCAGAAAGCACCCCTGTAGTACCAGGCTATAACTCATTCCACACCTTTCGACCCCAGAACTTGGACTGAAGCTCCAAAGGTGGTGTTTCCATATTCATAAAAGATGAGAACACCTCCAGACTGGTAGCCCAACATAACACATCAGAGATACTTCACATGCAGCTAACATTGCGTAAGACAGTGATTCAGGTCGTAATTTGCTATAGGTCCCCAACCATGTCCCAAGACTCACACTCCATGTTCCTAAGGACTCAGGAGAATATTAGGGTCCAACCTAACACTCTCATACTGGGCAACTTCAACTACCCCTCCATTAACTGGGAAAACTACTCATGCACTAATACACCTGCTCAACGTTTCCTGGAATTCATTAATTTCAATGCCCTGGACCAGCTTGTTCTTACCCCCAATAGAGGTAGCAACATCCTTGACCTGGTCATTACTAACATGGGTGACCATTGCTCTACACCAATAGTCATCTCCTTCCTGGTTATATCCAACCACAAACTAATCACCTTGGAAATCCACATGCCCCCTACCCCACCCCGTAAAGGTAACCACCATGAAAAACTTCTCCAAAGCTAACTTTGTGCTCCTAAAATCAGAGGTGGCTAACTTAATGGCACTCATGCAAATGGAGAATAGTTGCATGACCACTGAATCATACACCAATGCACTGTACGAACACCTATACAAATGCATGGATCTCGCCATACCCAATAGAACCAAGATGCTCTCCTCCAAAAAAAAATGAAGCCAATCTGATGGTCCCCTGCCATAAACAAACTCTACACAAACTCTACAACAGAAGGAAGAAACTGTTGTGGAATAAGGTAAAATTCGAAGTCTGGAAAAACTCCCTTATCAGCCACAACAGAAAGTTGAGATCCCTCATCAAATCCTCTAAAGCTAGCTATGAAAACAGAATTGCAGCAGATACTAAAGACAACCAGAAGGCCTTCTATAATGGCAATACCCAGATTTGTTTTGAGCTACTGCAAAATGGTACCTCCTATACCAAGCCAACAGATATTGCCAATATACTGGCCGACAGATTCAATGCCAACTTTACCCCTCCCCCCCCAAAGGACCAATCACAATACCAGTAGATTGCCAGGCACCTAGTATTACTGCTGCACAGGTTAAAACAGAACTGTCCAAGGCCAAGAATACAGATTCTATGGGACCTGGCAATATCCCTGGCTGTGTTCTACATTAACTACAGAGTGAATTGGCACCTCACCTGTGTGCTCTGTTCAATCACAGTCTCACCTCAGGCTTTGTTCCTACTGAATGGCGCACTGCTACAGTCATCCCTCTCTACAAAGGATGAGTGACTACAGACCCTGGGAACTATCGCCCCATTAACCTGACGAGTCTGATATGCAAAGCTATGGAACGTATTATCATGGACTTAATAAACAAGGATATAGGGAATCTCCAAACTCTGGATCACACACAGTTTGGTTTTGTGAAGGGTAGATCATGCTGCTCAACCTGGTTGACTTCTTTGAGTCAGTCGTCAGAGCTGTGGATGAAGGCAAGGTGGTTCATACAGCCTACCTTGATCTGGCCAAGGCCTTTGATACCATTCCCCACTCTTGAATCATAGAAAAACTCACTAAGCTAGGCATCAACCCCTATATTACTAGGTTGGTTGCAAACTTGCCCACAGATAGAACCCACAGTGTGAAAGTAGCTGACTTCAAGTCAGACTGCTGACCAGTCACGAGTGGAGTCCCACAGGGTTCGGTCCTGGGTCCTCGCCTGTTTGGTATCTACTTCTCTGAAGTCCAGGCCAACACAAAGGGACTCTGGCTGGCAAAGGTTTTAGATGATTGCAAGTTGGGAGCTATTATTAACATGTTATTAAATGTTGACATCCTTACAGAAAGGTCTCACTGAGACCAATGACTGGTGTCAGAACCATGGCCTTAAGCTCAATGCCAAAAAAATGTGTCGTCATCCCCCTTTGGGAAAAACCTGGTTCCCATGAATTACTACATCGATGGTAGTCCACTGAACACAGAATGCGTTATAAGAAATCTGAGAACACAGGTTCACAGCAACCTCTCTTTTGATCACCACATTGCCACTGTGGTCAGAAAGTCCTTCTATGTGGCAAATATCATTACTAAGGGTTTTGCATCCAGGAAGAAAGAGGTCATTGTCTCCCTCTACTCTTTCCTCATTAGGCCAGTCATCAAGTACAATGCCCCATTTGGCATGTACCTCAATAGACACCTGCAACAACTGGAGAGGCCACAAAAGTACCTCACTGAGAGGATCCTAGGCCTTAACCACTTATCTATATGGACAGACTCAAACAACACCAACTATACTCTGTCTCTTATCACCTACTTAGAGGCAATTTCTGCCTGACCTACAAAGCCATGTCTGACCCAGAGCTGCTAGATATGCTACACCTAAAGAAAAAACAATCCCTCCGTGTCACACGCTCCAGGGTCCAAAACCTCATTACCACGATAAACAGAATATGATGGAGGGACAGGTTCCTATCCCAGAGACTTCCCATACTTTGGAACAAACTTCCCATTCACATCAAGCAGAGCACTTCACTGGCCCTCTTTAAGAGAAATCTTGACGAGTGGATGAGCAATAGGAAGTTCATCCCAGGGATCACTTCAGTGGCCTTGCTTGACAGGGGCACTGGGAACTAACTTTGGGCAGCATCATGCCAGGGAATCTTCTTAGGCTAGGCTTATATAGCCTCCAGGGCCATTAGCTTAGTATACACCTATGAACCTAAAACAAAAGATGGGAAACAATGTAAACATGCAAAATAAGTAAACAAGAAATCCAAAATGGTCACTCACCACCTTTACCTGGTAGCTCACGCAAATTAACAATGTAAAATGTTTCTTGAATATTACAGAAAACAACGCACACTTTCCTTCAAGCATGCTTTTCTGCCCATTCTATAAAACCCTGCAATCATTTGCAATAATCTGTAGAAGACTACTTCTTCAAGTAACCTACCTGACCATCAGATATTACTTCTTCAAGAAATCTACTTGACCACCAAATATTATGTCTTCATGAAACCTACCTGAGCATCAGCTATTACTCCCTCATGAAACCTACCAGAACATCAACTATTACCATAGCTCTCAACTTTCCATCTCCAAAATGAGGAACACTAGCCCTCATAATGTGGAACAAATGGGCAAAATGTGGAACACATACTAATGGCTTACTAACAACTTCAACTAGGAAGGTCATAGGATGGTTGAAATATACTGGTTTTACTTATAGAGAAGCTCTTTTAATGAATTAATATGATTAATTTCTATTTACAATGGATTTCACTTAAAAAAAATCCTGACACTGGATGTGTGACAGAGTATTTCAATGTGGAACTTTGAGGAACGTGAACTTTTTAAGACCCCAAATGAGGTACGTTCCTCGTAATGAGGTACACTTGAGAGGTATGACTATTACTCTTTCATCAAAACTATCTGAGCATAACCTATTCCTCCTTCATGAAACCGACCTGAGCATCACCTATTACTCCTTCAAGAAACCTATCTGAGCATAGTCTGTGATTAGTGGACTCATATTTTTTATGGATGCTAAAAGCATTCTAGCAAATTAATTTCTGTCTTCATTATAATGCATAGAAAAGAGAGAAGGGGAGGAAATTTGCTGTGTCTTATGGGTCCTTTCTTTCCTCTGGCAAAAGTGCCACCATTGCCTCTACCACAAAGGAAGGCATTTAGGTCCATTGCTTGATGTCTGCATGCACTTTCACAAATGTTGATCTTATCTTTAATCATACTTGCTTATGTAACTCAGTTGAAAAGGGATCCAGTCACATTTTCTTCCTCTCATGTATTTGCTTCCTGTTGTTATAAATTGTTCACCATCACAATTTGTATACTTATGATACCCAGAAGAGTTTTTACACTACCACTCATCAAAAAAAAAAAAAAAAACATCTCATTTCTGTTCTTGATTTTGAAGGTTTACCTGCTATCCATCAATACTCAGTTTTAAAACTTAAAAAACAGAAAGAAATTGCACCCCATACCCCCTTAAAAAAACCTTAATTACATACACCAATTCCACTGTCATGCCACATGGACGAAAAGGGAGAAAGAAATGAAAAGCAGTCCGCCAGCTCACACAATACAAGACACTGCAGTGAAACTCGCAGCAACATTTAATTTTTGAAATTAAACTTCCAATGGAAAAAAAAAACAGTGATGACTTTTTACATCCCCTTTTTGTATAGGGAAACATCTTGAAATATTTATTAGACTTACTCCATCCCTTAAAAACATTAACCCCCTCCCATACGTTCTTACATAGCTGATACAAATCAGTTTACCTTATTCTTTTAATCTCCACATAAACAACTTCTCATCAGTTTTCTCTTTGGCCCACCAACTTACTCATTTGTGTCGTAATTTTGCCTCAGTTTGAACTTTATCAAGATATTGCAAATTTTCCTTAACAGCTTTTACTTTCTCCCAAACTCCCTATTTCCCCTCCCTTTCTAACTCTCTGGTCTTCTATTCTGTATTCCTGCTTAAGATGTCATTCTTCTTTTGTGAGTGTTACTTCATGCCAATGATTTTCAAACAAGGGCTCCCTGAAACCCTGGGGATCCGCTAGCATCTGCCGAGGGCCCCTCCACAATGTTTCCTTAATGTTATAAATGATAATGAGTTCTGTTAGTGAGAGAATAGGTCTTTCTCTCTTGAGTTTGTCTGCAGATTCACCAATGGTGCAAAGACCATCAGTCTCACATTAATTACAGTAGAGTAATTTAGTAACTCTGAGTCATTCTCTAGCCAAATTCAAATGCATTTAAAATTCTGAACAGGTTTATTAAAAAGTTATATAGTACTATGCCTTTTTAATAACATAAATGCACTTATGCTGTTTCAACAGGATCTTTCTGCCTACCTATTCAATCTCTTATAATAGTAGAATTACTACAAAATTATTATAAAATAATGTTGTCACAGGTAGAAGAAAGGGCACCTCTTTGAGGATTATTTTAATGTTAAACTACCACAGAAAACTTGCAAATAACTGATACACATGCAGTATCTCTCTCTCTCTCTCTCTCTGTTACACACGCACACACACACACACACACACACACACACACACACACACACACACACACACACACACACACACTCTCTAATTTTACCAAAAAGTTGGTAAGTGGTCAAAGTAAAATAATGCTATACAGCCCATATTTCATAAAATACTAAGTATCAACAACTGCATTACTTGACCCTTTAAACCCAGTGAAATTAATATAAACGGACAGCCTGAGTGCTCATTGCCCACTCAGAGCCTGAGATATTGACTTAAGCAATATAGGTCGCCTTAAAGTTTTATAAGTCAGCTTTTAAGTCAAGGCCTTTGCATTTATTTCTAGTGACAGCAAGCATTTCTGCAACCATTGAACCTTCATGGATGTTCAACCCCAATTCTCTAAAGCACTGATATAAGGGGAGAGATCCACGTGTTAGCTTGTCTAGTACATTGAGGTCCTGACATCTTAAAAAGGCCATGTAGTTTCTTTCAAAGACCCACAGTGAACTAAATGGCAAACATGATATCAACTTACTGATTTCTCAATTGACTGCTCACCAGCCTGTAATGTTTTTTATTTTATCCTTATCATAATGAGATATTAACACTATCAAAAACAAAGGTGGCAAATGAAGCTGCAAATCTATATACTACAAACATATTTTTGAAATTTTCCATTTCAGATTTATTTTACCTTATATATTAAATGGTTCAAACAATACTGTATGTTAAAAAGGAAATGCATGATGTATTGTTGAGCTAAGTATTACATTTCCCTTAATGCTTTCCTTGTGTTGACATTGTCTTTTTTAATTTCATATTTATTAATTTTAGTTTTAATTGCTTAGTTCTCTTTCACATGGGATCTTTTATCATTGAGCCCTGGTGACAAAATTTCCCCAAAAAGTAAAAGTCATTAAAGTATGACTGCATTCAAAAACAAGTTTGAATCATCACAACGTAATTATTTCTTCCCTAGAAGGACATATAAAAATAGAGTTTTAATTATCTATCTTTTTCCTAACTACATGCCATTTTTTGGCTTATTTAAATACAATTCTGACCTTCAGTAAATTTTCAGTTTTCTTTTAGAATTTATCACAGAATTTATTAAATGTCATTGCTCATTAACCATTGAGTGGGGAAATGATCAAGGAGTACTTAAAGGAATCTTTTCAAAAGGTTAAAGCAAGTAGTGATGGCAGCAAGATTTATGATCTGAATCACAAAATAATTTCCATATTCATAGCCATAATAGTATGGTGGCTTAGTTGGTACTATCTCTGCCTCACAGCTTCCAAGTATGGGGGTTCAATTCTGCCCTCCAGTCCCTGTCTATGTGGACTTTGCATGTTTTACACATGTCTATGTGGGTTTTCCCCATGTACTGCAAATGTCGGAATTGGCTTTCCAGCAAACCATTTTCGACATTTGATCCTTTGAAGTTCTCCGTATTTCAGTAATACGGGTCACACAACAGGACGATCACACATACTATGTGCGACAAAATGAAGGTAAACTGGCAGGTATTACTAGAAACAGAGGTAGTTTTTAGTGCATTTTGCCATTTAATATATAATGCATTTTTAAATATATGCAATGAAGGACCTCTGAGACATAACAGGTAGCTCACTCCTTTCACCACAAGCATAGCTACAAGTTAAATAACTTTACATCAGGCATTCCAAGAAATGAGGTCTAGATACCTAAACAAACCTCTTGTAGGAAAACAATTGTGAGTTCTGCTTTTGTCTTTTCAGATGTTAGCTTATTGCTTCAGGTAATAGGGGCAACTCAGTATAAAATAATTATTAAAATGTTAAAGATGACTCCAACTACACATTACTTGTTTAATATTATGTGCCTTCACCAAGCTTAAAATATTCAGACTAGATAAATTCCAAATTATCTTATACCCTAAACTATCTTAATAGCAATTTGAGACTTTTCCTTATAGTACTACAGTGTCACATTTGATAAGCATAATCAAACGAAGCAGAGTACATGTGCTAAATCAATATCCAATCTTAAAAAATAAATAACTAAAATGAAAATAAAATGTAAGGGAGCTCTATACAGCAAGGCTGAATCCTTAACTGTAAATGTCTTAAGTATATTCCATCCAGAGCTTCCATTTGCAGATATAGCTAAAATATGTATAATTATGACACTCTTACAGGTGACATAAAAATTTAAACATAAAAAGTGGTCTAGCAATAAATTGCTAGAGGAACCACCTCATCATGGGCACACTAAGCAATGCTGTCAAACAGGCAGCTAGAACTGTATAAAGTGCTTATAACACCATTATAAAGAAATAATGCAAATATCCTAGTTACGGAAACAGAGCAGAGATAATATGTTTCACCTTACAGACTGACAATTGTATTTTAAGATACTAAGGATCCAGATAAAACCCAAGAGGGAGTGTGGCAGGGGTGGATTTAGAGGAAGAACATATCTTAAAAGGAAGTGATGATGTCAGATTCATAAGCACTAGGTAGAACAGAGACAGCATGCAGGGAGAGTGGACAAAACATATAAGGCATAGAGACACATAGCACAGAGGGGCCCAGAGGGATCTTTGTACTGTACGAGCCCTCCAGTCACAAAACTGGTATGCTGACATTGGGGCTTGGGAAGGGATATGTATATGCATTATTCTTACTAGCCTGGAAATTCACAAAAAGAAGCAAATGATGAGAAGACAGAAAAGGTGTACACAGAGAGGGAACAGAAGTGCTAACATAAAGATGGGTGGGAAAGAGAAGAGGCAGTTGAAAAAGAGAAGTAGGCAATAAACAGAAACATGAGATGGAGTATGAAGGTTAGAGAACACTAATGAAGCAATTAAAAGTGACAAAAAAGCACAAAGAGAGACGATAAGGAAAACAGGTCCAACAGGCAACAGGACTAACTGAGCAGGAAATATTAGGAAAAGAGACAGGAGCGAATCCAAATAGACATAGGTACTGCAAACATTCAAGGAGACATAGCAGGTGTGTGGGGGGTGTAGCAGCTATAATGGCCATGACAGGAGGAGGCGAGGAGTGAAAACATGTATCAAAATGAGAAGACTCATGAAAAATGTCATAAGAGAATACATGGATGTATAACTGTTCCAAGAAACAAAGCAAAAAGAAAAAATGAAAAATTTGATAACAAAAGTATTCCCAAAGGGAAAGTAAACCATACTAGGGGTGGAGTCATGAAATAGGTTGACACTCTTTTTATAACAGGATTAATAGTAATGGAACAGATATGATGGATGAGTGATGAAACATGGTGGATAATATGGGAAGAAAAGCTAGAATGGATTAACTAGAAGATAGGAAACATTTATGTACCAAACAAAAAACAGCTGTGATTTCTTTAAGAGGATCTTTGCAGTCTAGAAGCATACAGATGTCAAGAACACTTTAGAATTCATAGAAGGTGACTGTAATGCAACATTAAACCCAATGCAAGACAGATGATATGGAAGAGGGAATGTAATATCAGAAGAAAAAGAACTAAGGAAAGAAATGGGGAAAGATAGAAGGAGAGACATATATAGAGAAAGACACGATGAAGAAAGGCAATTTATCTTCTGCAAGAAGGCAAATAGATCAGAGAAATAGGTGCAGACAGATGGGAGAAACTAAAAATCCTGGAAAGATGAAGATCATTTCAAATGCCCACACACACACACACACACACACACACACACACACACACACACACACTAGTAATAATGAGGACGATGAAGATGGATAGGTGAAAACTGCAGGATCAGTGGATATTTGACATATCAAAATAGGGAATGGAATAACAGTAGGAGATACTTAGACTGGAGAATAAGAGTAATCACAGAAAACTAAAAAGGCACTCTAGAAAATAAAGCCTAATGGTGTGATGGGATCATGGCAACAATGAGAGACTGGGTAATGCAAGAGGCAGCAGAATACACAAGAAATGTGGGATATAATCTGAGAAAATGGGAAAAAGGCTTAGGAAGAGCACTGACAGAGCTAGATAGGACTGAAAGAAATAAAGAATTGCAGTTGGAGAAATTAAGAATAAAGAACAAATTAAAAGATCTGGTAATGAAAGAGAAGCAGTTGAAAGAAGTGTGTTCTTTTAACTACATGAAGAAAAGGCAACAGAGGCAATAACTTGTAGAGTGAAAGAAAAAATAAAAAGAAACGGGGATAGACATATTGAAGTTAAGCAAAGCACAGATATTACAAGCAGAAGAGAAGAAAAGGGAAGCGATCAGGAGCTTCTTAAAGGAAATATATAATGAAAGCCGGATAATGCCAGAAGCCAGGCTGAGATGATGGGAGAGGAGGTATCCAGAGCAGAAGAGGGAGTGATAGATAGGCTAGTTGATAGGACAGAAGCATACCTCTCAACCTCTTAGCGCATGAAATCTGCACAAAGCCTGACATAATGGGTGGACAACGGCTCAAAAATGGGGACAAATTTAAAAAAATTGCTCTTATAAACTTAGAAAGTTGCTAGAATAATCAGATTTGTCTTAACATACATTTTTGTGAAGGATATGACATCTGAAACTCAAATGCATGTCATTAGTTAGTGACTTCAGCCCTCAGATCATCCTAGTGATTTGCCAGAAAAACACATTTTATGATGTACAGACCACAAATATGACACAAAAATCTGGACATTCTGCAAAAATATGAACAGTTGAGAGATGTGGACTGAAGCCAGGTCAGCCATAAATCAGCTACAAGCTGTCAAAACAGTAGGTCTAAATGGATATCTGATAGAATTCTACAAGTAGATAGAGACAGAAATAGGAGAGGAATTAGCAAGAATCATTAACATAGAAAAAGAGAAAGGAATGTAACACAGTTCTGCACAAGAAGCTGGCATAGTCCTAATCCCAAAAGAAAAAAGAGAAACAGTATATGGAGAAGCTCACTTGCTTGATCTCTTATGAGTCACCTCCAACTCCTAGAATAACCCCATGGACAGCCACTGTTGCCTGCAGTGTTTTTGAGGCACAGAGAATAAATAGAAGTAGGCTGCTAGGTCTTTCTTCTTTATCACGTTGCATGCACTCATAACTATCCTGCACTAGCCTTCTGCATGTCTTTGGAATATGGGATGAAACCAGGGCATCAGGACGAAACCTGCATGAGAACAGGAATGACATGCAGACTCCGCACAGAAGGCACATAAATCTATATCCTTGATAAACACAGACAGTAAAATACTGGAAAAATTCTAGCAAGGAGACTAAAACAGATATTCTTCAAATACATACAAGAATAAAAAGTTGGATTTGCAAAACAGAAGACTCTTATTACAAAACTGGCATGATGAGCTCGACTTTATGTAGACACCAGAGGAAAGTGGGAACCAGCAGGCATGAATAATCTATTCAACATCAAAAAGATATTTGACTCCTCAGTTTTGGAATTTATGTTAGACACTATGAAGGAGCAGGTGAAGGAGATAGATTTATGCATGCATTTATTTAATAAAATAATCTCTGTGTCCTGCACTTCATACATACTTATTGGGAATAATTCATGTTAACTGCTAACATGCTTTTATCTTTGACCAGGTAAATCTCATGCAGAATGTCTGACTACTTCAGTTCTTTGACATTGTTATAGTCTCTCTTTGAAAAGTATTATTTTACACTCTATCAGCTGTATTTATTTTATATACCATTTGCACATATTTTGTATACTGTCAATGTTATTTAATGCATCATTTTGCATATCGTTTTCTGCATTATTTCTTTTTGTTCCCATTGGTGTCAGTTGTGACTGAAAACAGTCTGGTGATCAGCCCACTTAGCTGGTTATAAATTTGAAATAAAATAAACAAGTAGTTACTACCCAACTTAATTACTGGGTAACAGTAATGTATTGATATCCATTTGCAATAATAAGGGTGAGAGTTCAACAAATGATCCAAATCCAAAGGGAATCCATGAAGGAGTACCATATTCTCCAAGTCTATTCTGACCAAGGTGGTATTGGCAAGGGAGGAACTGAAAGAAATATTATTATAAGGAGGGGGGTGGACAATCTCCTCTTATTTGCAGATGACCACGTCCTTCTACCAAAGGATATAAGAGAGAGCACAGAAGGCAGAGCTGAAGAAATTCAAGGCATTCACTCGAGAAACAAACTTGGTATATAAGCTAAAGAAAACAATGTGGGTAAAATCACCACAAGAATGTAGGAAGGGGCATCAGAGACTGTAATGGGGATACTGGAAATACCAGGGGCAAAATGCCTGGGGTTAGAAGTTTAAAAGACATGATGAAGGAAATGAACTACATGAAGCTGGAAGAGGAGATGGGGATGTCAACAACCTTAACAGGCAGTGCATTAAGTGAAAATGATGCTAAACCCATGGGTAGATTTTAATGATAGAAACATATGCTGCTTCATGCTTGTATAGACTGTGGGTATGTAATCAGTATTGTAACTGTGGAAAGTCAAGTATTTTATAATGCTTAGAGTCTGGTTTGCCAGTTGGTATTGAGACTGCGATGATATATGAAGCTGTTATAGACCTTCTTGCTGTGGCTACATTGTGTGTAGTAACATGGAATTTGCTATTTTAAAATGCTGGTGTTTCATGACATCATTCTTATTAGTAATAAAGATGACTGGGTAGCCATTAATGTGCTTTGTGATATGATCCCAGAACCAGGATCTCTCTTGAATAACAAAATGCCATTTCAGACCAGAAAACCGCACTGAGTCAAGTAAGCAATATCTACTGTTTTACCACAAATATTTGTTTCACCTGGGAAATTAGCAATTTTACTGATTATCTGCTGTGGAGCCTTTGAAAATTCAATTGTTATTGATAATTCCAAAAATGTTAACTCTCCAGCAGTGTTCAACTTTGCAAAGCCATTTGCCTCGCTGTCGTGGATTCAGAGGTTTGCACTTTTTGAAATTGCAGCAAAACTGGATTAAGAAAGTGAAAATATCGAGGTAAACGTTTTATTATATACGGCGGGTAAGGGAGTAAAATTATATTAAATATTACTCATTAATAAGTGAACTCAATAAACATTTTGTGCCAGATGTAAATATTCATGAAAAGCCATGTTTTCATAGATGTGTTTAAGCTAAAGGAAAGAGAGAACATACGGATGCTTTTGTAAGTTTTCAACAGTTACAGCTAGAAATTAATTTAGCTTTGGAAAGAACAATAGAAATTAATAGACAGGCTGAACTAGTAAAGAGACAAAGTGATAATAAAAAAAAATCAACAAATGATATGTTTAAGTTAAACATGCAGAGAAACTGGCACATTAAGTAAAGCACATGATACTGGCCAAAGGAGGAATGAGCATGAGAGGATGAATCACTGAAAACCTGGCAACGGCATGAGATTTAATAATCACGGCAGTGGTCTGCATAATAATTAGACCAGTGTTCCACATGTGGCAGAAGGTATAAGAAATGCCATAAGATTGGATATTTTGCTGTCCTTTGTAAACCCAAGCTAATTAAAGAAGTGGCTATTGATAATGCTATTGAGAAATGTGTTTAGATATTATTCCTCCTGGGTTCAGTGACTACTGTGCCAAACAATGAATCAGACTGCAAGTAAAACTCCCTATTTATAGAACCCCAGTATGTTCTAAGATCAATGCAGGGGCCAATGTTACTGTGATATCACTTCCTACTTACAGAAGCATCTCAAAATATCTGCAGTTACATGACGCATAAACTGAAATAGATATCCTTACAGGCCACTCCAAACCGATTGGTGGATTTTTTAGCCACGTCTAAGTGCAAGATGCACAACTTTGAAATCTGTGTTTATGTTCTACACAGGCTGTACAAAAGTAATCTAAGCAGCATAATTGTGGCATGCATGTAGGGGATAATTACCAGAATAATTAAAGTTAATGCCAATGGATTTGGTGAAGTTAGTCAGCCTAGCAGTGATTCAGGAAAGAAAAATATAAAAATCCAAGTGCTATCCCATATGCCTTGACCACACCCAGAAGAGTACCATTTCCAATACTGTCTAAAGTAGAGGAATAATTTAAAAGAATATAAGCACTTGGTGTGATTGAAAGTATAAACTGAACTATGTGAATGTTGTGCACCAATGGTTCCAGTCATTAAAAAGAATGACAATGTATGAATATGTGCTGACTTAAAAAAGTAAAATGATGCAGTTATGTGAGAAAGGTGTATTCTATCTACCCTAGAAAGAAATGCACTAAAACTGGTTGATGCCAAAGTGTTTTTCAGACTACATACTTCAAGTGGGGTTTGCCAAATGCCCCTATAGAAAGACAGTCAAAGATAATGGTCTTTATTACTCTGATAAGAGGGTATTGTTTTAAGATAAAAGCCAATAAATCAATAAATAAACAAATGAATAATCAATAAATAAATATTTGGTATAATTTCAGTATCACAAACATTTCCGTATGAAATTAGCAGTCTGATATAAGGGCATGCAGATGTTTTTTTCTGTTATGGAATATGTGTTGTTAATCATTCCTGACAAAGAAACACACATGATCTGTGATCTGAGGCAGTTCTCTTCATTTAGAATTCAGGTTTGAAAATAATAAAGACAAAAAATTGTAAAATCTGAGATTCAGTGTTTTGGTCACAAAATAAGTGCTACTGGAAATAAACCAGATGTAAGCAAGATAAGAGCAATATTAGAGCTGAAGAGTCCAGCCTTATGAATCTTCACTATGACATGTCCTAGCATCTTCGGCAAAGTTGTACCAGTGTTGATGATGTCATCAAACATGATGATGTCAGTATCTATGTCTTAGGTGCTCTATTACTCTAAATGGCAGGACAGGTGTTATGACCAGTTGCATATCGCTCCATAATGTTAACCAACACTGAATACATATAGTCACACCCTGAGAAAGAGTGCTTTGTGAATGGCTTTATGAAATGTTTCCCAGATACTTACTGGGAATACAAGATTCAGATAACAGACTGAACCCAAACCAATTTTCCACTGGTTAATTGCTATGATTTATACAGGGTACCACCCAGGTGTTAAACTTTGCTTATAACAGAGATGTTTCAGAGCAAGAGGAATTCATATGATTGTAAAGTAATTAATGGTGTCTGGCATGCAATCCATAAAACCAATATGTTGTTGGGAGGGTGGCCTAATGGTTAAGGTCTTTGCCTTACAAACACAAGGTGCAGGGTTTGAGTCTCACAAGGGATAATTGGCTAAGCTTAAAATGGCTTGCAAGGGCAGTTAGCTTAGTACTAGTCTATGAACCTTATCTATGAACCTATGAACCTATGTAATCAGACAAAGTCAGATGTGAAAGAAGACCTATGTGCAAAGCATTATGGCAACTTGATCATGACTATAAAAAGGCTAAAAAAGCTAAAAACAGGCGACTAAAATTACAAAGAGTTACAAACTTTCATCAAATATGGCAGGACTGAATATCCTAACTAAGCATCTGATGCGTATATATTAGACATGCTTCTCATCTTCTCAACGGATAGCGCAGAGGTGCAGTGGTAGTGTTGTTGCCTCGCAGTAAGAATTGATACTCGGCTGGGGTGCCTTCTATGTGGAGTCTGTATGTCCTCCCTGTGTTCATGTGGGTTTCCTCTGGGTGCACCAGTTTCCTCCCATGTTACAAAGACCTGCATCTGGAGCATTTCTACCCGGGCCTCCGCTGAAAATTGGCTTCTTTCCAAGTCAGACTTTCCCGGTAAACAAATGTTAAATAAAAAACAAAAAACTTCTTTGCTCAAGAATTCTAGACAAAGCCAAAAATAATGGAGACAAAGGGTCAAAATCAGATACAGATTTTAAATATTGTTTTTATAAACTTAGAAAGCTGCTAGAATAACAAATGTTGCATTATTTTTCTGAAGGATATGAAGTCTGCAACAAAAATGGCCATCATTATTTAGTGACTGCAATCTTCTGTGATTTTCTAGAAATCCACACATTTTATGAGGAGCAGATCAAAACTATGAGATAGAAATCTGGACATTCTGTGAAATTATGGACAGTTGAGCAGTATGATATTACACTTTCAGAGCTCAAGTTCCCTAGCATGAAGGTTTGCAACTAAACCAAGGCAGAATGCTTGTTTTCTCATCATAACATGACGAAGTGTTTAAAGAAATACAAAAAAGCACCAATGCCTTGCAAAGTGTCATGAAAGAACCAGGATGTCGTAATGTGGCCTAGCAGCACTCACATGCACACTGCAAAGCTTGTGTCAAAGTGACAGTTGTGTATTATTCCCAAATGACAGAACCATTATTACCAACTTCTTCAGCACAAGTTCCATGAAAAATAGCTCCTGACATGTACAAGTGTGAAGACAAAAGTTACTTAGTAGTATTGTACTATTACTTTCAAAACATAGAGATATTTCTGTGCCAACTACAACTAGTCAACAAATCCCTGCAAGATTTAAGGCTGTGCTCACCAGATATGGAATACCCACTGAACTAGTTACATGCAATGGTACATGGTTACTTTTAAATGGATTCCAGTAACTTGATGACAGCTGTGGTTTTATTCAAAACCACCTCAAAACCTCACTATGTTAGACAATAGTCCATTCAGCCACTACTTGTCCTTCAAAAAGACCAACTAATTTACCTTACATTGAGAAGGAGGAAAATAGCGAGACAGCTGGTATTTCAGTACAAAAATAACAAAAATATGATGTGAGATTATATGTGTGCCACAGTCAGACTTAACTGGTAATACCTGCATGTGGATACTAAAGAGTCTGTAGATGAATATTGAGTTTCCAAGAGCCATTCCCAGCCTGTCTTAGCCTACAATAATGAGTTTTTTGTCCAATTAGGATACCTAGTTCCTGTTTCCTTAAAGTCTCTACTACTGGCCACTATCCAAGACAAACAATGGGAATCTCCAAATCTGAAATGTGTTTTGACAGCTGCTTTACTGTTGCCCAAGTGTGATTATACCCAATTATGCCATTATTGTTTCCTGTCTAGACACTGGACAAAATTATAATGATTTTAATTGTTTGTTTAACCACATTTCTTCAACATGCTCCAATCTTTTTATGTAATTCAAAGTGATAATAAAGTTTGCGTCCCACTGAAACACAATAAATGCAGTCAAGTACAGCAGGTAGATAACTGACTAATTTATTATTCCTCGTGTAAACATTTTATTGCATTGCTGCTGAATGCTGATGTTCAGTTGAACAGCATTCCAGAAGGTTAAATATGTGCATTAGTAGTACACCATAATCATGTACCATAGTCTGGAGAGAGATTGTTCTCCCATTTGGAGTAGAGATTTGATGAAAAGAAATGTTTTCAGCTCTGTATTTGTATATACTGTGGATATGTAATATAGTATTGCAACATCATAAGGTCATGTATCTAATAATGCTTAGAGTCTGGTTTGACGGATTTGGCAATTAGAGTAGAAGCTATTAACAGCCTTTTTGTTGTACTGCATTTAATGTGCCATTATAGCTGCTTTTTCAGTTTTGATGCTAGTGTTTCTTGACATTATTTTTACTACCAACAAAATTGACTGGGCAACCACAGGAGTGCAGCTTGGTGGAGGACACACCCTAAGACAAATCCCCATGACAGGTAAGGAAATAATTAATGGTATACAAAGCAAATGTAATACATTTATGTTGGGAGGGAAAAAAGAGTGATGATTAACAAAGGGAGAATCAGATCCAGCAGTAGTATTAGGGAGGAATATGCAAGAGAAAGGAAAAGGAAAAGGAAAGGTAAGGTAAGGAAATGAAAAGAAAGGTAAGGAAAGGAAAGAAGAAGGAAAGGAAAAGAAAGGAAAGAAGGAAAGGAGAGGAAAGGGGAGGAAAGGAAAGGAAGGAAAGAAGAAGGAAAGGAAAGGAAAGGAAAGAAGGAAATGAAAGGAAAATAAAGGAAAGGAAAGAAGGAAAGGAAAGGTAAGGAAAGGAAAAAAGAAAAGGAGAGGAAAGGAAAGGAGAGGAAAGGAAAGAAGGAAAGGTAAGGGAAGGAAAGGAAAGGAAGGAAAGAAGAAGGAAAGGAAAGGAAAGAAGGAAATGAAAGGAAAATAAAGGAAAGGAAAGAAGGAAAGGAAAGGAAAGGAAAAGAAAGGAAAGGAAATAAGGAAATGAAAGGTTCATAGGTTCATAGGTAGGTACTAGGCTATTGGCCCAAGGGCCTATGTAGGCCTAGCCAGCAAGGTACCCTGGCTTTCGCCACTCAAGAAAGTTATTTTCCTGTGCCACTGTCGAGCACAGCCACAGACGTGATCCCTCGGGTGTAAGAAAAGGAGAGCAAAGGAAAATATCGACAGGCCTCGGCGAAATAAGTATAGATACTTAAGAGAAATCAGAAAGATTTAGTGTTAGTCAAAAAGGTGAGGAATGTGAGGGAAATGGCATAAAATCAGAAACTAATAGAAAATAATAAGGATACAGAGGTGCTGAGGATATAAAGACTGTCAGGAAAATTAAGCTAGAAATCACAAAGGGAAAGAAGAAATGTATGAAGAATTGGAAAGCAAGGAAAAAAGGGTATAATGGTCTAATGTGCAAATGTATGGGTTAGAAAAAGCAGGAAGAAAATCAGAAAAAAGCTGTGAAGCAAAAGAAGGATGGACAGCCAAATTTGAGTGCTGGGGAAAAAAAAACAACATAAATTCTGGCAAACAAAACAAGGATCCTAACAAGATGATGGGGTACCAAGCTAAGAACACTACATTGGTGATATTTGACAGCCATAACATTGAAAATTAAGGAAGTAGAATTACTGATAGGTGTTGGAGGTGTTGTGCAAATTCTAATAAAGGGCCACACTTGGCATGCAGCCTTGCAAGATAAGGACAACACAACACATATATTTTCCTAGAATAATGGGTTGTGTCAAGTTTGAAGCCTACTAGCCTTCTAGAAATGTGGTTATAATTTTCCTGTGTATACATTTCTTAGTATATCAAGTTTGCTTTTGTTTGTTTTTGAAGCTTAGTGAACTGCTTTCAGTCATGTGAATAGAACATTTGTTTTGAAGTCTGAACAGTTATTGAATAGTGTTTGTATCACTTCTTTAGTTTAATTCTAACACTTAATATGAAATAAAATGTGCTAATGTTTTCATTGCATGCTATGTACTCCATAAATACACATTCAAGTAAGATGAGATTGTTGAGTAACCTGAAGGCAAGGAAGGCATCAGCCTTTCAAGATAAAAATGCCACAGAAAAAAGTAACATTTCTTCTCATCTATCTTTATATATTTTAGAAATAACCCATGACTGGGTGTGGGTATCACAGTATGTACCCATAGCTGGCATGATTTGATAATAAGGGTGAAGCCCAAGTGATGATTCAGGAGTGGGTTATTGCTATTACACAGTGACATTATTTAATAAAGAAATCACTTACCTTTCTTAAATAATATCTTTATATAACGGCAATGTAGTTCTCTTCCAATTAGGAAATTAGGAAAAATAAAAACAATAATGCTCTTTTCAAACATATTTTAGAACATCCAGGACGTGAATTTTAAATTTATTGCGTTAGAGATGGTTAAAGTCAATCCTAGAGGTGGACTGTGGGGCTTATACTTAGAAAAGAAAGAACTTTTCTGGCAACTGTGGTTTAATGCAGGAAGTGCCCTGGGGCTGAATGAAATTTCATCTATAACCTGTCTGTTGAAGGTGAAAGCATATGTGAGATAAATTAATTACAGTGTATAATGCATCCTTCGTGCTGAATTCTTTTGTGAATTTTATATGTTGGTTTTGTTTCGAGTAATGTTAGTTTGAAGTGAACATGAAGTTATAGTTTTTAGGATGATATACATTTAAATTATGGATGGTGTTTTAATCATGTGATGTGAAAACATTTTAAATTATGGTATGTTGTTACATTGTAAGTTTTGTTGAATTGTTTAATACGAAAGTGCTTATTTGTTTTAAATAATAATAAAACATGATGGTTTTGGTGGTTTTGGTAATTGGCCATGTCTTTTTTGTTGTGTTCGTGTATATTAGTTTGTTACTGTTTCTGTTTTTGCAGTTTATTTTTGGTATGGCAACAGGAGATCCAGCCAGTTTGCAGCTGCTATTTCCTGACCTGGATTTAGAGGATTTATATAGATCCATGAGTAATCTTATACTACTTGTCCAGCAATTAACATAAAGACTAGAAGTAGTTTCTTCTTCAGTTGGACAAAATCACACGAATGGAAGACCTAATGAAGAAATGCCCCTGAATCAATGTGTCAGACAGCTGAGGGAGGCATTGAATGTTTCTATTAAAAGCGTTCCTCTGAATGGATTTACAAATAATGAGAATGGTCGTAGATATAATATATATATATATAATATCCTTCCCGTCCCTAAGGTGGGTGAGTGGTTGGAGAAAACAATAGACTTTAGCAATGGTGAAATGAGAGATGATGGGACTTTGAGTAAAAGACTAGATGAATATGAGTACAAAGTGTTTAAGACTCAGAAAACAGAGCTAGAGAACATGTACCTGATGGAGTCTATTAAATATAACAGAGTTCCAAAAGGCCTTAGAATGTGGAGGTATACTATGGGCCTAATTAAAAATTCTGTCTTGCATTAGGACTTACTACAAATATCTGAGCTCATGGAGCTGTTAATAAAGCACAATGCAAGGCTAGTAGAACAATTGTGTAGTGAAATTACTGTCTTTGATAAATCCATCACTGAAGATTTGCTCTAATGAGCAATATAAAATGCAGCACTCATGTTATTTTTCATATAATAGATGAAAAAAATGATAATATAAAATGAAAATGTAAAAGTCTGAAAGGGACAGACTGGACTATTGAAATAGTAAAGCTTACCCTAACCCACTGGTATCTCAGGAATGGGGAAGAAAATTTGGGTATGATGAATTGCCACTAGTGGATGATAATATGGGTCAAGTTGTTTCAGAGGGGGAAATCTGGTTGCTCAAATCCACTTTGGATTTCCCTGCATTAAGGTGTTCAGAGTGACTGTAGGAGAAACACAATGGGAAGAGGGGACAATGGACAGAGAGCATATTCCCCTCAGAACTGGAACCATGAATGGTGGAATACTGGGCAGAAAAAGAGGAAGAAATCATGGAAGTGGTGTGTAATTTGGCGGGAGCGAATGACATGAATTTAGACACAATACAGACTTACAGAATGGTGATTAATGTTACAGTTTTCAATTTTAATCTGTGCATTGTAAATTCAGAATATGCAGACATTTTTCTAAGGGGCGTTTGTCCCAGCAAAAAGGGTGAATATACCCTTATGGATTTAAAAATGTTTATTAGAAAATTAAATTTAAGTGTGTTGTTTAATAGGACCTGTCCAGCTGGGTGTGAATTAAAAGCCTGTATTATCTATAACCCCCCCCCCCTTCATCCTGTATTGCAAATATTTGAATGGATTTGTAAGCTGGATTTCAGAAATATCTTAAGCAAAAATAATGGTGGGTATGATACAAATTTAACAAAAAGTGAAAAGGCTATTTTAGATGTGCTGAAATCACAGAATATTACGATAATGAAACCTGATGGGGGGATAGTTATAATGGATAAGCTAGATTACATGGAAAGGATGCATAACATTCTTTTTGAGGAAACTTATAGACACGTATCAAAAATGAGGTTAATATTTCATATAGGAAAATTAATGTTACTTAATGACATGTTAATGCAGCAACAGATAATGATAGATAAATATAATTATCTGAATATGACAAACCCTTTGTTACCCACAATTTGTGGGTACCAAAAACACACAAGAATAAATATAATCCACCATGAGGTCAATAGTTGATGCCTGGTGCTCTATAACTTACCCCATAGCTAAACTTGTAGATCATAATTGAAAGGGGCTAGTGCAGAAAAATGAGTATGATTGTAAAGATTCATGGGATTTCCCAGGCCCATGCTTACACTTATCAATGGTATCAGAACTTGTCATAGATTTGGGATGCATGGCTAGGCTTAAAAAGGACCTTATGGTCATTAGCCTAGTAAACACCTATGAACCTAAGAAATTTAACACTTTAAAATATGATGATAACCTGTTTTTTTGGCTCTGTCTTTAGGACTTATTGGATGAGCTCAGTGCATCATTGAACATTATTCCTTAATTTTCAGAAACAAATAAAAAAAGATCTATAGTTTTCTTTGGTATCTGTAGTGACTTCAAGTCTGTACTCTGCTTTACATTGTCTAACAGTGCTCTTAAGGTCCATGTTGACATATTTTAGTCTGGTCTTGTGGTAGACAGATTGGTATTTCTTACACTTTTCATTATTTTTCCTTCTTTTGCTGTAAGTTTTATTAATATAGAAACTCTACCAGAAAGATTTATTCCTGAACCTACCATTATATTTGGATATATGGGTACAAATCTTTCTATTCAGCTGTTTAGGTGTTGGTAAAGAAATGGAGATAAATGTGGTAGCGATGTTAGCTGAGTTGATTTAAGGAGGGATTCTTGTGAATTTTTTGTGGGTCTTCTACAGGTTGAAGTAGGTTTGCCCTGGAGAAGTCTCTAAAGATGCTTTCATTTGATGGTAATATGGTACCATTAAACTTGACAGAGAAAGAAACTTATTTATGGTCAGACTTAACAGATGATGTGGAGATGCATGGTCAGATACAGGTGGGGACTAGAATTGTAAGAGCTAGGTCAAGGATATTAGAACCTCTAGTGGAAGTTAACAATTTACTCCAGTGCATTGGTATTAACAAAGTCTAGGAAATGCTCAGCATATCCATTTTTAGAGGTATAAGTGTGCCAATCAATGTTTGGGAAATTGAAGTCCCCTTAACAAGAGGGTATGTGTTTTTCTTTAACCCCTTAGTGGTATTTATGATAATTTCCATGATCTTTGGTGAACACCGAGAGGATCTGTAACTAGCAATGAAGTAATAGTTGGATTTGTTGGATTTTTGCTTATTTGGATTTCCAAGAATTCCAGGTTAGGGTTGTGTATAATTTGTTGTGAGGTGACAGTGTTTCTGAAAAACACAAGTACTCTACTGCAGTAATCCAAGAAGCTGAAGGCATGGTAGGTGCTAAATTCTAGTACAAAACGAGTGCTGTCATTGCTCTGAAATCATGTTGCAATAACTACACAGTTATGAATGTGCTTTGATTTGCAGGAGGGGCTCATGTTCTGGCATCTTTCTGTTTAGATTTCTAGCACTGAGTAGTGCTACCATGATGTTGTCTAAATGTGAGTTTGAGTTTGCTATGTAGGAATGTCCCCTAGGGAGAATCTGCCTTAAAAGGAGGCAGCAAAGGCTTTAGCCAGTATGCAGAAGCCCTGAGTGCATATAAGCCACACCTGGCAAAACTGCAGGTCTTATCTACCATTTCATCCCAGCTGAGTCTTTCTATATTCCCTTAGAAGGACACTCACTACTTAACCATTTGTTGAAGCCAGTTATCTTGTCTTTCTGTCTGGCCATCATTCTTGGTGAAGACAAGATACTACTCAAGACCAGTGTCTTTCCTGTCTCTAACACATGCAGAGTAAGGTCCATCATGTCTCTATGTATGTCCTTGAGTGCCTAAGGTCCTTAACTACCATATGGGGCACCACTAGGTCATAATTATACTTACTTGGTTCAAAGGACCTTAGGGCTGTTGTAACATTCTGAATCCTGGCACAGAAAAGCAGCTTTCAGTAACTCTATTCTAATACAGTCCAGTGAATGTGGAGTTTGTATCCTTAACTAAAGAGTTGTCTATGACTAAGACACTTCTTTTTGCTAAATCAGATTTAGTGGGCCTTTGGGGCTTAGGCCTGCTTTCCTTGTGATTCTTGGGTAATCTGTATGGAGCTACAATTGCAGCTGGTGGGAGTGGAGAAGGGGAAAATGCTGCTGGTGTGCTGAACTACATAATTTTCTTTACAGCCTCAGCGTACATTATAGGCTTAGTGGTGTGTTGTAACTGATGTGGTGTTGTGGATATATGATGTTTACCTTGTGGTATGCTTATGAGATCTGCTTCTATTGTCCTTAAAGATATCTATCTGTTATGGGTTGTACTATCAGTTGGTAGAAGTAGTGAACAGTCGGAAAGCATAAGGGAGTTGATACACTGCCTTAGGACACCTAATGCAACCAGACTGGCCAAAGATTTTATTTATTTATTTTATTTTATTTTTATATTTGTTTACTGGGAAAGTCTGACTGGATATATGTCCATTTTCAGCGTAGTCCCAGGGAGAAAAGCTCCAGAAAGCAGAGTACAAATACATTAAGAACAATAGAACCATTTAGAGATAAGTGTAATATGCTGATGCAAAGATGAGGTGAGACCATACTTTTGAGCTATGTTGACAGAGAGTGAAGGGCAGGGGCTAGTTTAGTACTCTAGAGCTTGGAGACTACTATAGAAGACCCTGAAGATATATGGATGAAAAATTAAAGTGATACTCTGCAGTTAGATTATATAGTGGTTAATCTAGAAGCATTTATCAAAAATAAAATTCAGATCTGCCAAGAATGGCAGGGATTTTCCTACTGGCTACTACCTGTCTAAAGCTACTTCTGGTCTCACTGTAGCTATGCTCAGCATGGAATCAAGCCATAAGCAAAACAGTAGCACCAATTCCAAGTTGGTGCATAACAGTTATATTCTTTTCGGTGATCAACACTCTCATCGTAAATGGCCTACGGATCTGTAGGCTTGTTGTAATATTTTCTTGGTAGATTCCCTGGATAGCACATACAGCAGTTCACTGCAAGAAAGCAGAGCTCACAGTTGTAAAAAGAAACGGAGCAGGCAGGGAAGTCCCAATTACACTCCTCAATCAGAGAGAGCCAGGAATCCAAGTCCCTGTAACGCCTGACTTACCAGGCGCTAAACAGTAGCAGTAATCCCAAGATGGCTCCTAAGAAGTTATCAGGCTATGCAGAGATTGGTAGTCTCTAGGAAGGCTAGAAAATAATACCCTGTGCACCTTCTCTCACCAGGAGCAGAACAGACGCCATAATCCCAAGATTATTCCTGAGGTATGGTTTATAGACTACCAGTAATTGGTAGTACTGCCCAGATGTCTATGATTTTAAAAGCAGGATGGAAAAAATGGATTTATAGTATATGTACTGAGAGGCTTACTGAAACTTTAAGAGGTTAAAGGGAGGACCTTCCTATTTTGAACTTTTAATTCTCATTGATGTGAGCAGATAATATGAGACTAGGAAGAGTTGCCAAAGTCAAATGTACAGAAGAGGGTAGACCACTCAAGAGCCACTGAGTTAGTCTCACAACAGCAGCTGTCACAGGTCAGTGGAAGTACTCAAAGATTAACAAAATGAAAATAATATGGAAAACCCATATAGACACAGGAAGAACAGAAAAAATACATAATAACGGCAACTCATCTAGAAAGAGAAACAAGCACTGTTAGGCAAAAATGCTAAACTCTGCACTACTGCATTTATTAATATCATTTTGAGTATATCATTGGATCATTTGAGAGATTTGATAATTTGATCGATGTTGGTTAACTAAACAGATGGTCGACAGGTTTGCAAGATTGTACAATTCTTGGGGTTTGGAACTATGCTCTTTCCTCAATTTTGTGCAATCTCAGAATTAGTATATATAATTTTTAGGGGGAGTGGGGGGCACAAGTAGTTGGCTTGACCCCCTTGCAAACAAATGTTTTTTTTTTTGGCATATTGCATATGTCTTAACCTAGCTTCCACTACTCTTTCCCATAACTTCATGCTGTGACTGATCAGTTTAATCCCTCTGTAGTTACTACAGCTCTGCACATCACCCTTATTGTTAAAAATCGGTACCAAAACACCTTTTCTCCATTCCTCAGGCATCCTCTCACTTTCCAAGATTTCATTAAACAATCTAGTTAAAAACTCCACTGCCATTTCACCTAAACACCTCCATGCTTCCACAGGTATGTCATCTGGACCAAAAGCCTTTCCATTCTTCATCCTCTTCATAGCTATCCTTACTTCCTCCTTGCTAATCCACTGCACTTCATGATTCACTATCTACACATCATCCAAGGGAGGTGATGATTAGTGATCAGCAGTATGGTTTCATGCCAGGAAAGAGCACTACAGATGCAATGTTTGCTTTGAGAGTGTTGATGGAGAAGTACAGAGAATGTTAGAAGGAGTTGCATTGTGTCTTTGTGGATTTAGAGAAAGCATATGACAGGGTGCCTAGAGAGGAGTTGTGGTATTGTATGAGGAAGTTGGGAGTGTCAGAGAAGTATGTAAGAGTGGTACAGCATATGTACGAGGGTAGTGTGACAGTGGTGAGGTCTGCGGTGGGAGTGACAGATGCGTTTAAGGTGGAGGTGGGATTACATCAAGGTTCAGCTCTGAGCCCTTTCTTATTTGTAATGGTGATGGACAGGTTGACATACGAGATTAGACAGGAGTCCCCATGGACTATGATGTTTGCAGATGACATTGTGATCTGTAGTGAGAGTAGGGAACAGGTGGAGGAGACCCTGGAGAGGTGGAGATATGCTCTAGAGAGAAGAGGAATGAAGGTCAGCAGGACTAAGACAAAATATATGTGTGTGAATGAGAGGGAGGATAGAGGAATGGTGAGTATGCAGGGAGTAGAGGTGGTGAAGATCGATGAGTTTAAATACTTGGGATCAACAGTTCAGAGTAATGGTGAGTGTGGAAGGGAGGTGAAGAAGAGAGTACAGGCGGGATGGAGTGGGTGGAGAAGAGTGTCAGGAGGGATTTGTGACAGACGAGTACCAGTAATATTGAAAGGGGAGGGTAATGAGTCCAGATTTGTTATATGGGTTGGAGACAATGGCATTGACAAAATGGCAGGAGTCAAAGCTTAACGTGGCAGAGCTGAAGATGTTAAGATTTGCACTGGGTGTGACAAGGATGGACAGGATTAGGAAAAAGTATATTAGAGGGTCAGCCCAGGTTGGAAGGTTTGGAGACAAAGCCAGAGAGGCAAGATTACATTGGTTTGGACATGTGCTGAGGGGGGATGCAGAGTATATTGGGAAAAAGATGCTAAGGATGAAGCTGCCAGGTAACAGGAAAAGAGGAAGGCCTAAGATAAGGTTTATGGATGTGGTGAGAGAAGACATGCAGGTGGTTAGTGTGACAGAGAAAGATGCAGAGGACAGGAAGAAATGGAAACAGTTGATCTGCTGTGGCAACCCCTGACGGGTGCAGCTGAAAGAAGAAGAAGTGAGATGGTGTAGAATTTAAATATCAAAAAATGGCACATCTGTTATGATTATGTAATTTGTTTACTGTGTTTTATTTTTCAGCAAGCTGTTTGGTCAAGTGAATTTTTTAATTAAGCCTCCACTTTCAGGTATTGGTGGATGATACATAAAGGCATAGCTACAGTGGGGCAAAGGGGACAGCTGCCTGGATGCAAGTCTTGGAAAGCACAATCTTCAGTCCTGGCATTCATTTTCTGAAAGCCAATTCTGCAGCAAAGAAATGCTTCAGTGTTCTATGTGGTCCGATACATTACTGGCATTCAAAAAAACTCAGTGCTAGTAATGCTTTTTTTCTCAGCACTGATACTTCATTGTTGTATTTAGCTGTAACAAGCTGCTTATTTCACTTATAGCAAGCAGCAGCTTCCTACAGTTTAATGAAGAGAAAGGATATTTTGTAGTCTACAAGTATGAGAAGCTTTTTGTTTCTCACCTTAGAGTTAAGGGGTGCCAGATCAGGAAATGGCATCAGGTGCTATAGCGTTAAGGGGTGCCAGATCAGGAAATGCTAATTAGGCTATAGATCTGCAGGCAATTGCAAATAGGCATATGTATTATGAAATCTAGGATACAATCCCAAACATTCTGGCTATATTCCTGCTGATAAAATCACTTTGTAAACTGGGTAAGTGAATAGGTTCAAAAATATTTTCTTCAATTAACCAGGGATCCCAGTTTAACCATAAAACTAAATGAGAGTCTATGAAATACATATAGATGAAATCTGATTATAATATGGTATATTATTTATCATGGTAACCCAGACAAGAAGAGATAAGCAGGCAGTATATGTTCCTCTCAATCATATCACTTACTTAACTGGAAAAAAAACTTGAATTTGCAAACAAGATAAAATAAATAGATTTTTCTTTCATATTATTTTACAATTTATTCAGCTTTATTAACAGGGTAAGTAAAGTTTTCCAAAGACCATTTCCAGCAATGACCCAGACAAAGTACCAGTTGGACTTTTTAAAGTAAGAAACAGTGACAACTTTTCAAAACAGCATTTAAAAAATGCTTTCTGTTAAACCAACATCTAAGTGCATTTGCATTCAGGTTGTATTACAACCAACATTTTCAGTTCAGTAACTACTACAGTACTTTTACATGAATGTTACTTACACAAATCACAGCATTTTGCTACAAGCGCTGATATAGTTCAATAACTACTACAGTACTTTTACATGAATGTTATTTACACTAATCACTGCTTTCTGTAGAAAGACATTAGCAGTCATACATTTTAGTAACTACTATAGTACTTTTACATGAATATTATTTACACAAATTACAGCATTATGAGAAGGACACTAGCAATGAAACAGTTCAGTAACTACTATAGTATTTTACGTGAATGTTATTTACACAAATCACTGCATTCTGTAGAAGGATATTAGCATTGATACATTTCAGTAACTACTATAGTACTTTTACACAAATGTTATGACACAAATCATTCTGTACATGGATAATAGTGTGATACAGTTCAGTAACTACTGTAGATAGTGTAGTGGTGCAGAGGTTAACATTGTTGCTTCACAGCAAGAGGTTCTTCAGTTTAATTCCTGGCTGGGAGGCCTTCTGTGTGGAGTCTGCATGTCCTGTTTGCATTCATGTGGGTTTCCTGTGGGTACTTTGGTTTCCTCCCACATTCCAAAGACATGCATCTGGAGCATTTCTTCCTGGGCCTCTGCTGAAAATAGACTGCATCCTAGTCGGACTTTCCCAGTCAACAAATGTTAAAAAAATAAAAATTTTACATGAATGTTATTTGCACAAATCACATCATTTTGCACAAGGATCCTAACACTGATACAGTTCAGTAACTACTACAGTACTTTTGCATTAATGTTATTTACACTAACCACTGTATTCTGTAAAAGAATATTAGCACTGATACAGTTCAGTAAACTACCAAAGTACTTTAATGTGAATGTTATTTATACAAATCACTGCATTCTGTAGAAGGATATTAAGATTGATACAGTTTGGTAATGACTGGAGTACTTTTACATTTTATTTATTTTATTTTTTTATTTTACATTTCGTTGACCGGGATAGTCCGACTGGATAACATGTCCATTTTCAGCAGAGGCCCGGGGTGAAAAGCTCCACAGAAAAAAAAAAAATAACATAGACAAGACATAATAGATGCATTAACATAAGTTACAAATAGTGAAGCTAACGGTCTTTGCAATTGATCAGTTAACATTAGAACAGGTGGCTAAACATTAACAGTTTAGATATAGACATAATTGTTGTGTTAGTTCATTAATCAGGCTTAGAACAGGGGCATATCCAGTGTTTTATAAAGATTTTTTTTAGACTTTTTGAATAGAGATAGGGAGGATTCCAGCGTGAGCTCTATTGGAAGTGAGTTCCATGATTTTCCAGCTGAGTTGCAAACAGAGCATCACCAGCTAGGTTATTAGATTTAATTGCACCTGAAGTCTGTTGGATGAGCGTAGTGGTCAGTTATTGCTGTAGGGGCTGATGATGTTGTTGAGTGCTGGTGTGTTTTCTGGATGGTTAAGGATATTATGTGCTATTAAGAGCTGACTGAACTGTATGCAGTTTGGGAGTTCAAGCCAGCCTATAAGCTTTAAATTATGACAGTGGTGGGTCCTATATGCAGTACCTATGGCAAATTTGACAATATGGTTATAACAAGAGACTAGTTTGTTTAGATCGGTTTTATTCAAGTTGGAGAAAAGAGGGGATGCATAGAGGAGGATAGAGAGTAAGTGGGAATGAGCAATGTCAGTTCTAGCAGTTGGGGTGAGGAAAGACTTAACTTTGTAGAGGGAGCCAAGTTTACTATTAACATTTTTGATTGTTTTACTGACATGCTTATCAAATTTAAGGTTGTTATCGATAGTTACACCCAGGAGTTTGGTATGGATATCGGGGGAGATGATTATCCCATTAGGCTGTAATAGAAAAGAGGGGTTGATGGGCCTTCCATGTGGGTCAAAAGAGGAGCAACTTGGTTTTATTAAGGTTTAAGATCAGCTGTTGGTTAGATAGCCATTTTTCCATGGAGCTAAAGGTGTTTTGAGTTAGTGTGAGTAGTTGCGTCTCAGAGTTGAATGAATGTTATTTATACAAATCACCGCATTCTGTCAAAGGATATTAGCACTGATACAGTTCAGTAACTACTGCAGTACTTTTGCACAAATGTTACTTACAGATTCAGTACATTTTGTACAAGGATACTAGCACTAATTAAATTCAGAAACTACTGCAGTACTTTAACATTAATGTTATTTACACAAATCATTGCTTTCTGTAGAAGGATATTAGCACTGATACAGTTCAGTAACTACTGTAGTACTGTTACACAAATGTTACTTACAAATTAACTGCATTTTTTACAAGGATACTAGCACTAATTAAATTCAGTAAGTACTACAGTACTTTTACATGAATGTTATTAACACAAATCAGTACAGTCTGTAAAAGGATACCAGCACTGATACAGTTCAGTAACTGCTGCAGTAGTTTTACAGGAATGGTATTTACACAAATTACTTCATTCTCTAAAAGGATATTAGCACTAATACAGTTCATTAAATACTATAGTACTTTTACATGAATGTTATTTACACAAATCACTAAATTCTGTAGATACAGATATTAGTGCTGATAAAGTCCAGTTTTTGTCTTCAGAATTATCTGGCTCGGATAATGATGGCAGACAAATGCTGACATGTTCATCTGTTAACATCAGTGGTAGATGCAGGAAATATGACGGTCACATCCCCACCCTATTTCATGATCACTGCTTCATGGTCACAGCTTCTGGGCATGTACAACTAACCTCATAAATACAAAATTACACCCAGTGACAGGAAGATACTGACATATCTTGATGGTTGAAATGTCATCTTAAGTGGCAGAATTACCTTTGATTATCACAGAATCCAAAGAGCAGCAAGTTGATGCCAAGGTACAGCCAGCATGCTGGTGGACGAGCATGACATGGGTGCCATCCACCTCCAACACTAGGTATGTCCATCTCTACCACACAGTACTTGTCCAGGATCATAATGCAAAGGCAAACAAGCACCATTACATGCATTGCTTTGATTGGGATTGTACATGGTCTGCACGATGACCTGAGGGAGTGCATGGGCTTCATGTGCAACAAAAAGGACACGAGACAAGGAATTTACTCAAACTAAGTGCCCTGCTGTGGCCAACATCATGGCCGTCACAGTTCCTGTGGTCTGTCCACATCTGTCTCCATTGGGAAGATCTGCTGTGGAAGGGGAGGACACTGTCCAGAACCCTTAGTTCCACCATCTCCATTTTACCTTCTAGTGTTGAGGATGTAATGTTGAGCACTGTCCAGAACCCTTAGTTCCACCATCTCCATTTTACCTTCTAGTGTTGAGGATGTAATGTTGAGCACTGTCCAGAACCCTTAGTTCCACCATCTCCATTTTACCTTCTAGTGTTGAGGATGTAATGTTGAGCACTGTCCAGAACCCTTAGTTCCACCATCTCCATTTTACCTTCTAGTGTTGAGGATGTAATGTTGAGCACTGTGCAGAACCCTTAGTTCCACCATCTCCATTTTACCTTCTAGTGTTGAGGATGTAATGTTGAGCACTGTCCAGAACCCTTAATTCCACCATCTCCATTTTACCTTCTAGTGTTGAGGATGTAATGTTGAGCACTGTCCAGAACCCTTAGTTCCACCATCTCCATTTTACCTTCTAGTGTTGAGGATGTAATGTTGAGCACTGTCCAGAACCCTTAATTCCACCATCTCCATTTTACCTTCTAGTGTTGAGGATGTAATGTTGAGCACTGTCCAGAACCCTTAGTTCCACCATCTCCATTTTACCTTCTAGTGTTGAGGATGTAATGTTGATCACTGTCCAGAACCCTTAGTTCCACCATCTCCATTTTACCTTCTAGTGTTGAGGATGTAATGTTGAGCACTGTCCAGAACCCTTAGTTCCACCATCTCCATTTTACCTTCTAGTGTTGAGGATGTAATGTTGAGCACTGTCCAGAACCCTTAGTTCCACCATCTCCATTTTACCTTCTAGTGTTGAGGATGTAATGTTGAGCACTGTCCAGAACCCTTAGTTCCACCATCTCCATTTTACCTTCTAGTGTTGAGGATGTAATGTTGAGCACTGTCCAGAACCCTTAGTTCCACCATCTCCATTTTACCTTCTAGTGTTAAGGATGTAATGTTGAGCACTGTCCAGAACCCTTAGTTCCACCATCTCCATTTTACCTTCTAGTGTTGAGGATGTAATGTTGAGCACTGTCCAGAACCCTTAGTTCCACCATTTCCATTTTACCTTCTAGTATTGAGGATGTAATGTTGAGCACTGTCCAGAACCCTTAGTTCCACCATCTCCATTTTACCTTCTAGTGTTGAGGATGTAATGTTGAGCACTGTCCAGAACCCTTAGTTCCACCATCTCCATTTTACCTTCTAGTGTTGAGGATGTAATGTTGAGCACTGTCCAGAACCCTTAGTTCCACCATCTCCATTTTACCTTCTAGTGTTAAGGATGTAATGTTGAGCACTGTCCAGAACCCTTAGTTCCACCATCTCCATTTTACCTTCTAGTGTTGAGGATGTAATGTTGAGCACTGTCCAGAACCCTTAGTTCCACCATCTCCATTTTACCTTCTAGTGTTGAGGATGTAATGTTGAGCACTGTCCAGAACCCTTAGTTCCACCATCTCCATTTTACCTTCTAGTGTTGAGGATGTAATGCTGAGCACTGTCCAGAACCCTTAGTTCCACCATCTCCATTTTACCTTCTAGTGTTAAGGATGTAATGTTGAGCACTGTCCAGAACCCTTAGTTCCACCATCTCCATTTTACCTTCTAGTGTTGAGGATGTAATGCTGAGCACTGTCCAGAACCCTTAGTTCCACCATCTCCATTTTACCTTCTAGTGTTGAGGATGTAATGTTGAGCACTATCCAGAACCCTTAGTTCCACCATCTCCATTTTACCTTCTAGTGTTGAGGATGTAATGTTGATAAGGTCTCCATGTCAACTCTACTCAAAGTATGGGCTGCCTTTCATATTTTATTGTGACATGGTTGCATGTGCAAACTAAGAATTATTACCACCACCCCCCAAACAGTAAAGATAATACCATGACAATGGCATTAACAAATCTGTACACCCTCTCCCCTAATTTAGGTACACCCTCCCCCCAAATGTCCCTATGAGGTCAATGGAAGGGAGTTACCCTGGTACGTCCCCAATACTCCCCAATAAAAGCTTTGAGTTTTTCTTACTACACTCAGTCAACTAAGCAGTGCTCATCTGCCAATAAAGGATCCTATATTACAATGTGTACTTGTCTTTATTTTAAGATATTTCTAATTTCAAATTTATAATATGTGATCTGCTTGTTACCAGGGATTAAGCTCCCTTGTTAACTCAACAGCTTCATACAGATATCAGTGGAGCTCAGAAGGATAAAATACAACTTCAGACCATCAGAACTTTAAAATGGACAAGACCCAGTGACATCAAAGGAGGCGCCGTCTAACACAGGAGGTTTTCCCGCTAGAAAGCCTCCACACCACTGGACTGAACAATAAAATGGCAAGTGTTTCTTCAAGTTTAGTTAGCTCTTAGCTACCCACATATGTGAACTAAGGTTTTCATCTTGCTGCACAAGGTTCACTAGGACTCAGGATGGAAACATTCTCTTCGCTTTTTACTATATCTTTTTTAGTAAAAGATGATCATTAATTCCATATGAATTATGTTTATTCCTTTTCTGCTCTAATGCCATTACGGAATGTTTATCTAGATGACTGAATGTTTTTTTCTGCACCTATCCTAGTATTTAGCTTATATGCAGTTGGATAACAAGTCATGGATTGATAGTTCTTAGGGTAAATCTGATGATTTACATTTAACTGTTATGACTTTCCCCACTGTATATCATTGTAGACATACAGATACTGCTTATTTAAGGCTAAGTTTCGGTGCAGAGATGTTCATACCTCTAACCAGAAGTTGGGTATATTGTCTGGGCCTGGAGTTTCCTAGTTACGAGCCTTTTTGTAACTTGTTGTCTCAGTAGCAATTACTTCATTCTAATCCATATCATCTATTGAAACTTTTCCTTTACATTTTCACCATTTAGCTTCTTTGTTATGTTCAGTCAGGACCAGGCAGATCTCAATCAGGAATTTATTATTTTCCTGTTTTTTTTCGTGGCGTCTTGATTGTTGTTCTCTTTTTCAACTCCCTGTAGAACTGCTTGGATCATCCCTAAATTGCTTGTTTTGTTTCCTTTTTTTATATTTTTCTGGAAATTTCTTGAGTTTTTTGTCTGCCTATACGGAGATTTTTTTTATTTATTTTAAGAAATGGTATTACTGGAATCTTGACCTGTTTTGATGATGTGCTCTTGCAGTAGCATATTCACTCTGTAAGAGTTTTCTTAGACTGAGCTCCTTTTCTGTACTCTTCCACTAATGATACCTCTTTTCTTAAATGTTTCACAGTCATTTTTTAAGAGATGTTTCCATTCTGGTGATCTATGTTCCTTTATTTTCCTTTAAAACTTTATGTTTTCTTGGTAATACCAAATATTTTATTGTGTTTTAAGTGGATCTGGTTGTTGTATTATAATTTGATAGTTATATGGTTTTGTGTTCCACTTTAAACATTTTGACAGGATAATGTGATGCTTTCCAGTTGATGACAAGTGGTCATATGATTAAGATGTATTTCTTTTAAACATTTGGGCTGTTCTTATGGATGTATTACTTCTGAAGAAGTCCATTTCATTTTAAGGATGAACACACTTAACTTATTTTTAATAATAAAGCTCATGGTAGTGCTTCTGTAAGTGGCGACTGGAGTTTCTTGGCGATTCAGATCTTAAAGATTTTTAGACCAATATCCTTTTCTATATTCCTGCAATAATGATGTTCCTTTTTCTTAACTATTTTACACCTGTTTCTAATTGGTATTTCCTTACTGGCAATCTATTTGTTCCTTTATTTTCCTTTAATACGTTATGCTTTCTTGTAATACCTTGTCTATTATTAGCTTAGATGCATGGTAACCCATTCTGTTTATCTATGTTATACCATGTGGGTCTCACTTTATAGTTCTAATTACTCTATTTATTTGGTTTATTAATTTTTAACAGACTGCCTCCTTATGGTAGCCAGTGTCTCTCATGTACAATCTATTTATAAATTTCTGTCAAAGCCATGAACTATTCTACTCTTCTATCACATCAACCAACTTTTGTATCCAGGCCTTAAAAGTCAGTCTTCTCCTTCTCCAGATAGTGACACAATATATAGTCTCTAAATTTAATCAACATTGCAAGAATATAATAAATTCTCTCTTGCAAAGCTTCACTTCTACAACAACCATAATCTCACAATCTAATAACAACCCTAGTGCATTCTTCTCTTTTAACTTAATTTCCACTTCCACTATTAAAAAAAATGCTCAGCTAAAGCCAATCACCCTTGCCCTGACAATCTGCCAGATGAATACCTAAAACTTGCAGCAGATGCTGTAGTATTGCCAGTCTCTATATTGATAAATTGCACCATTAAAAAAATATGCCCCTGCCCTGCGAGAGAAATCTTATACACTACCACTGTATAAAGGTGGCAATTTAACTGATCTCTCCAACTATAGAACTAATGCTATTTTCTCTCTTTTATTTAAGGTATTAGACAAATGCATACACTCCCAACTCTTTACATTTGCTCTGGATAATAATTTTGTATCTCAATGCAATGTGACTTTTAACCATACCATAGCACCACAACAGCTTTCCTTAGTATGACATACACTAGTTACAAGGAAGGGGAGAGATTCTGTCGAGATCAGTCTACCGAATCTTTCCCCCTCCTTGCAACTAGTTATTTTTTTTTCTTTCTGCTTCATCAAGCCCTATTCTCCACTCCTTAATAACTCCTCTTTTAGTTTTTTTTTTCTCTGTCTCTCTTATACTTGCATCCTGCTCACACTTATCTACTTAATACTAACAAATAGAGTGTGCTTTCTTATAATTACAGCTGGTTATTATGAATGAGTTCAATATGTTTAAGTTTCTAGTTTATGTACAACATGTCATACTGTTAATGTGTTAATGTACAATATGTACTAATAGTGTGGCTAACATTTCTACTCTTTTTTAAAATTGTTTAATTATTTCTTTATGCATGTACTGCAGCTTTTCTCCCAGGCCTCTGTTGAAAATGGGCTGCTGGCCTAGTCAGACATTCCTGGTAAACAAATGTAAAAAAAAAAAATAATTAATTAATACTAGAGAAAGAAACAGGTGATAGATGGAAAGTAAAGAAAGGTGAATCAACATTAGCAGTGATGGAAAACAGAGGGAGAACATAATATCTTCTGATAAGAGCAGATAGAGGATGTACTGACGACTACCAGGAAGAGAGACAGAGAAAAGGGATATAATGTTTTCTGACAAGTAGGAGAAGGCAAGAGGGGACTACTGAGGAAGCATAAGTACAAAACAAAACAAGAAACCTGACTTGAGAACATCAGAAGTAAAAGGGACACTGAATACCATCAGGATTCATATCATTGGGTTATATGGCAGGGATCCAGTGTTTTCCATCTTATGAAGGGTGCACTATTGCCACTAGTGAAACTAGAACTGGTGGGCAAGAGCATAGCTTGTTGTTTATGTGTAGGCAGAGAGGCTACCAATTGTTGCTGGAAGAGATTACGGTCCATTTTCCTATTTATTGCCATTGTGTATGGAAAGGTCTGTGGGGGAGAGGTCACTGACTAAAAACAGACTACAGGTTAACCGTTTATGGAGGAAGGATGCAGTGTCATTTTGGGATATTACTTGAGACCCACCATTCAAAACTGGGCCTCAGATTACTATACCTCTTTCAGTATATTAAAATGGCAGCAGAGCTATGAACAAGCCTAGACTGGTTTTGTTGTTTCTCTGGTACTATCCATGACACTAATTGTGCCTTACACTCACTTGTCTTATAACCCCAAGTTCATAGCACAACTGATTGTGTATAACAGCCCTAGTTTTCAGATATTCATGCCATTGCTGCTACGTTTACATGTAGGCTAGATCATAGTATTTGTGGGTGGTTCACTCTGTCAGCCTGCTGGAGAAATGGCAAAGTAGGTTTTACACTGCCTGTCAGTGGCCACTCTTTCTTTGAGTTACAGAAACCTTAGACTGGGAATAATAAAGCAAGGGAGAGGATGGGTGCATGGGGATTAGCACTTTGTAATAAGTATTTATTTTGTATTTCTTCTACTTGTATTACGATGAGCTTAAGCATATGTGTTATGAGATTGTGAAAAATCAGACTCATCGAGTACAAGATTTTAATGATGAACTCGTATGATGTGAAACTGGATGTGCCAAACAGGCATAGTGGTACAGCCTATTTATATATGCCACATGATTATCTCTAACAGCCTTTTTAAGATAGTCATCAGAGTTGTAATGCCACTTCTGCTCTAGAGGAAGGTGTGTTTAGTGATATAGTTGTCCATTTCTGTGACATTATGCAGCAAAATGGTATATATATTTTGGAAGTTTAGGACCCAAAACAATGTATAATTTTCCTACAGATATAAGTATTTGGAAGA
>NC_056739.1:1845748905-1845848905 GCF_019279795.1 Protopterus annectens
ATCGATGAATCTTTTATAATAAATGATATTCAATTCATTTCTTAATGAGTCCAAAACTAAATGTTCCCACCATCCCATAACTATGTTGGCAAAAGAAGGTGCTGCCGGAGAACCCATGGCAACACCTCTAATATGTTTGTAGAATTGTCCATTAAATAAAAAGTAATTATTATGTAAGAGTATCTCTAATAACTCACAACAAAAATTAATACTGCCATGAGTCATAATTAGGGAATTGAGTTAAATATGCCCTGACATACTCTATTTCCTCATCATGAGGAATAGAAGTGTATAAAGATGTCACATCTACAGTAAAAATAGTGTGTTTTGAAGGATCAAACTGTACGTTTTGACTAAATAATCTGATGCTATTCAGAAAATCTCACAAATCTTTTTTTTTTTTTTTCTTTTTTTTTATTATGACAATGGGCATTGTAAATATTTTAATTGGAATAATTAACTCATTATGACATCATCACTTTTGTAATTAGGCATGCTTTTTAAGTGTACTTGTATTGTGTGCATTTTGTTTCTGAGGAAGTCTATGTGGACGAAAGTGGTCATTAAAGTGGAGTACGCTAATACCTTTCTCTTGGTGGTTTGTCCATAGAGGCTTGGTGTCGTGGTTTGTTTTGGTTCTTTATTTTTGCACTTTCCCGCAGTGGTGGTGCTGCGGTAGCATTGTCGCCTTACAGTAAGACGCTGTCCAGTTCAATTCTCAGCTAGAGCGTCTTCTGCATGGAGATATACGTGAATGGGCGTACCTTCTTTGAAGGTTGTGCATCAGGGCTGGTAACTCGGCACGTAAAAATCAACTACCAATCATTAGCGGACCGGAGTTCCACTGTGGCGACCCCTAACCGGGAAAAGCCAAAAGACACAAGCAAGCACAAGCATTTTTTCACTTTCGTGGTTTCCAAATATAAAAAAGTAATAAATATTCCCTGATGAGACATAATCTGTAAAACCATGGCTGTATTATATTTAATTACTGATCATAAATTACTGTGTAAAATTCTAAATTTAGGTGTAAAATGTAAATGCAAGCAGTTGCTCTGATGTTCTTGGACAAAATCAAGAATCATAATCAAAGTAGATACATTCATATATGTCTGTATTGTGGAAGTACCATATTTGTTTTAACTTATGCATGCTTTGTACAAATGTTAAATGATATGAAAAGAGTCCCATTAGAAGGAACCAACAGATAATATTGTCTCGAAACTAACCTAAAGTTTAGTTCAAAGAACTCTGCAGTTAAGAAAGGATGTAGATAGATCTAATTTATGAGAAGGCTAAAAACTGAAATTTTACAAACAGGGCAAATAGCTTGCAATGAGAAACACTGCCCCCAAAGTTGCAAACCAGATATTCCTAACAATACCTTATATTTTTATTGCAAGCATCTAATCAATAAAAAAGGGCCTGTTTCCATGGATATGAACTTTCCCACTATCTCTGTTACCAACTTGGTGTATAGGGGCATCCTGAGGCAATGTAGAAATTGCCTCATGTTTACTGGAACCAGCTAATATTCAAACAAACTGATAAGGTATGTGAGATATGCATTTACACAACATCACTGTAGGCAAAACTCTCACATAAAAAGCACTCCTAATGTCAATCAGATTGTCAGTAGTATATGCACTGTACCCATCACACACAGTACAAAGCAAACACCTAGACCCACATATGCTGAGGCAATTAAATGTAACCTTCACAACCCACAAAGAGCTCCAAGATGAGATACACATAGAAAATACCCTCAGCAACCCCAAATGCACTCTTTCAAAACAACACCCCCATCAACACATGCAGTCACATCTCATGGAGCCTCTACTTCTAAGGCCATAAGGTACAGCACCACATAATCCAACATTCTGGTCATTGCATACTCTATTGTGAGACACACTGATGCCCCCCTCACCAAGCTGAGTAAGGAGAAAGTCGCAGTCAGCTGCTTATCAGGGGCCAGGCTCCACCACATTATGCAGCCACTCAGTTCATTGGACTACAAGTACCAGTATGACTTAGCCATAGTCCATGTGGGTGTAAAATACCTGAGACATACCTCCCTAGACTATATGAAGAGATACATCATGGAGATCTTGGAATATGTGTCCTAGCTCGGTATAAACCTAGCATTTGGCAGCATTTTGCCTTCTCTAAGGATGATGCCACAATATGAAAAGAAGATGACTGACTTTAATAATTGGCTTAGTTTCTAGTGTCATTCTAAAGGGGTGCAACATTTGTCTGCATGGAAGGAGATAGTCAACAGACCACACTGCTTTTGCCAGGATAGTCTGCACCTCCTATGTCTAAGCTTTAGAATATTAAAACATTGTATTATCCAATACTGCCTTTTAGACAATTCCAAACTGAGAGTACTTCTGACATAGAAAATTAAAACTAAGAAAATCTAAAAGTGTTACTGTTCAATGCTAGGAGTCTAAGCAAAGAAAGCTCCACTCCCTACAAGTTCTTGTCTTCCTAGAGAATGAATGCTGATGTCTGTGGTGTAACTGAGACTTGGTTTAAAGCCACAGACAGCACACTGGCATTGCAATGCTATAATGCCTTCCACATATGTAGACCAGCTACTGCAGAGACACGGCCTAAAGGTAGAGGCCTCTTGATTTACATAAAAAATAAACATATTTCAAGGCTAGTAAAACAGTGTGATGCACTTGAGCTTCTACATCTTCTAATCACAATAGGTAAAAATCCCACACCATTTCCTTGCAAGCTATAAGTCCCCCTTTATGTATTTAAGGTTACTGGAAACACTCACCATCCAGCCTGATACCATATTCATAGCAACTTTAATTACCCTACTGTTAAGTGGGAATCAAATAGAATACCAAGCATGTAAGGAGAGATTCTTGGATTTTGTAAACACAATCTTCCTAGATTAGACTGTCAATACACTGACAGGGATGCAAACATACTCAATCTAGTCCTCATAAATAAGAAAGACTGTTGTACACCCCCTAAAGTAATGTCCTCTCTGGTAAGGTCAGACCACAAAATGGTCTCCTTTGGAGCAAAAAGAAAAACTGGAACCTCAGCTAACCCTGGAATATTTAGGAACTACTCTAAGGCTAGCTTCCTACTGTTAAGTGACAATCTGGCAGCATTTCAAGCCCCCATAAACCCTAAGAACACTGCAATCTGTATGGAACTGTTCAAAGAAACCCCATAAAAGGATATTAAAAGCTGCATAGAGACGGCTGTACTGACCAGGAAAAAATGCAGAACTAAATCAAAAAACAAGTCACCCTGGTGGAATCACAACATCAATATGTTTTACAACACAAGGAAGAAAATCTTGGCAAAATTAGGAGGTATAGCACCCAGAAGGATAAAAGCACTATCATCAAATTAAATAAATAAGTTGAAATGAAAACAAAGCCTACCAAAGCTAAATTTGAGGAAATTATGGCCTCCCTGGCCAAGGACAAACACAAGGCATTCTTTAGCTTCATCTGCAACCTCAAAGGCAATGCACAATTGTGTGCAGAGCCCATTGCTAATGGAGATACCTATACTGAGCCAGAAGATATAGCAAACCTTCTGGCAGACAAATTCAATTGTATCCCCCCATCTCCCTCCAAGAAATACTATCAAATGTAACTCCCCCTTATATCATTACAGAGCAGGTCCTCAATACTCTCTCAAAGGCCAAGAATACTACATTGATGGGCCCAGACAATATCCCAGAATGCCTTCTAAACAGTATGAAACATTACCAATCAGGCCATCAGGAATCACTATTTAACCATAGCCTCAAAAGGAGGTTTTCTACCAGATGAATGGTGAACCACAACAGTCATCCCTTTCCACAAAGGTGGGCATTCTATAGACTCTGGAAACTACAGACTAGTAAGTCTCCCTAGTCCCATATGCAAAGTCATGGAAATAATTATCATGGAAATTATCAGTAATGACATAGGAAACCTCCTGACACTGGAACTAACTGAATTTGGTTTTGTCAAGGGCAGGTCGTGCCTACTCAATCTGGTGGACTTCTTTGATAAGGTCATCAAAGCAACAGATGAAGGTGAAACAGTTCACACTAAGGACCTTGACCTGTCCAATGCATTTGGCACAATGCTTGGGTCTTGTTGATAAACTCAGGAGGATAGGTATAAACCCTTATGTCACTCAGTGAATAGTCAGGTATTTCACAAACAAGACCCAGAAAGTTAAAATTGGGGAGCCCACCTTTACAAAGAGGCCAGTCGCAAGCAGAGCCCCTCAGGGATTGGTCCTTGGACTGCTGTTTTTTGGCATTTACTTATCTGACGTCATGGCCAATGCCAAGGGCCTCTAGCTGACCTTATTTGCAGATGACTGCAAATTAAGAGCAGTCATAGAATTCCCGACTGTCACTAATGTTCTTCAGTGAGGTCTGACACAGATGGACAATTTGTGTCAGAGCCATGGACAAGAACAAAATTCTAAGAAGGCAAAATACTATCCTTCAGGAAGTCATAAGCCCCTGGTAGCTATCATATTGACAACACACCCCTAAGAGCTGACCGAATAGTCAGGAACTTGAAGACCCCCATAGACAGTAATCTAGCCTCTGGCCATCATGTGTCTATAGCAGTTTTTTTTTTCTTTTTTTATTAAACAATTTTATTGAATTATCACTTGTGACATAGGCAAATTTGCATTGATATAAAAGTAATCAAGCGGTATTAACAAGTTCACTTTTACAAACATTATACTTCACATATATTGCTATATATCATATAACCTAAGCAACACTACATAAATTATTGCATTCCTGCACCTATTTTTTTCAACAAGAACCATCTTTATTAAATTATCACTTATGACATAGGCAATCATACATTTATATAAATGAAAACTAACCACACTGACACAATCCTAGTTGCAAGCATTTTACATCACAAACCATACTGGCACACTTACAGTTGCAAACATTATACATCACTTATAATCTGCCCAATGCATCTAGGTCCAAAGAGGCCATTGTTCTACTGCATTCAGTATTTATCAGATGTATTATTGAGTACAAAGCCCCTTTGGAATGTACCTAATTAGGCACATCCAGCAACTGTAAGGTCCTCAGGGGTCCCTTACTAAAAGAATACATGGAGTAGGTAACAGATCCTATGCAGACTGCCTCAAAGCTCTATCTCTGTATTTTATCTTCTAAAGGATGTTTAGGGGAGATCTATGCCTGGCTTAGAAGGTATTGTCAGACTCCACTCTGATTACCCATTCTAAAGACTTAAGCCTTGCCTGTGATATAAATAAGATCTATTATAGAGAAAGGTATGTATTTCAGAGACTACCCCTTCTTTGGAATAGGCTCCCCATCAAGATAAAAAAAGATTCTCCCTAACCCAATTCAAGTATAAAATGGACAATTGGACATGGAACAGGAAATTCATCCATGGTTTGGCATCTGTATCTCTACTGGACACAAACAGTTTACACATGGCTTATTTCTCAGACCTCTGCTTGTAAATGCTTCATCTCCCAGGCCCCTGCTTACAGTTATCAAGGGTACCAGAACTTGTCAGAGATTTGGGGTGCTTGGCCAGGCTTAAAAAGGGACTAGTGATCATTAGCCTAGCACACACCTATGAACCTATGAAAAGAAACATAACTACTGAAGGGTAAAGCTTCATTCATTTATTGTGTGATACTTGTATTCTGTTTGGTATCACAGAGGAGTAAGAATCAGTTTAAACTCTAAGTAGGCATAAAGCAGCTAGGATTAAACCAGGATATTTCAAAACTCACACACAGACACATAGACAGACACAGACATTCTCTCGTACACACACACACACACACACACACACACACACACACACACACACACACACACACACAGTCACTGTATTACATACACAGACAGTTATGTGCAAGATATATGATTACCAGTCCAGCTTTTGCATGTCTGTGGCAAATAGAGATATACTCAGACCATCTGGTAAGATACATATCAACACAGGGACATGAAGCTTCCTTTCAGAAAGCACCACAACCAGAAAATGAACAGGAGATCTAGGTGCTGCAATGCCAACCCCTAATCACAGAGTCATTGTGCTATCTCTTTAACATAACATGAACATATTTTTTCAAATCCATAACACAAAAAAATGCAAAGAGAAAAGACCCGAAAAGAAGAGTGACTCATAACTATGTATAATATAAACAGCAAACATTAAATTACAGCAGCAATGTCAAGAGGAACTGATTAGTTTAAGTAATTTAGAAGTATAAAAGATACTGCTCACCAGGAGCACGTTTGTCTGGCTTGAAAATAAGAATGTATATCTTTACACTAGTGGCAGATTAAGTGTACCTCTGGCCCTGGGCTGTTTTCAGACCATAAGTCCCCAGCACACATTTTTACCACCTTATATAAATGCATGTGTTCTTTTTGGATTCACCCTCCAGATTATTTTCAATTATATTTCTTGTTTAATACAGCAACATTTGTTAGAGTGCATTATAAATGTATATTGTTTAACATTTTATTAAGCAGTAAAACAAAACATTATTAGCCAAATATTCAAATATTAGCTAAAACATTGTCCTCTCCCGTAGTGCTTTTTTTTAGGAAATGCCGAACTGAAAGTACTTCCAACCAATGTTAGGAGTCTAAACAAAAAACTCCACTCCCTAAAAGCTCTCTTCACCCTAGAGAATGCTGACAGCTGTGCAGTCAATGAAACATGGTTTAAAGCCATGAAGATTACACCAGCACTGCAAGGCTTTATTGCTTCCACATATTTGTTCCAGCTATTACACAGACAGGACAAAAGATAGATGTGTCTCAATTTACATCATAAATAAATAAATATACCTCAACGTTGGTCAAACACAACAATGCACTGGAGCTTCTCCACATTCAAATCACCACAGGCAGAATTCCACACCACTTCCTTGTAAGCTATAGGTCCCATTCTATATCCCAGAAAATCCATAACATGCATTTCAACTTATTGGAAACACTCACCATCTAACCCATTACCATTTTAATGGGTGACTTTAATTACCCTCACTCTTAACTACGAATCATGCACAAAACTAAACATGCAGACACATAGATTCCTGGATTTTCCAAAACCAAACTCACTGGACCAGATTGTCAATACACCACCAGGTCATGCAAACATACTCTATCTGGTCTTCACTAATATGGGAGAGTTTTAGACAACTGCTAGTAAAATGTCTTCTCTGTTAAAGTCAGACCAGAAAATGGTCTCATTTGAAGTAAAAATAAATCCTGGAACCACGGCTAACAAAGGAATGTTCAGGGAGTAGTAAAAGGCTAAGTTCATACTACTAAGTGATAACCTATAGTACATGGAGTAGGTAACAGATCCTATGCACACTGTCTCAAAGCTCTATGTCTGTGTTCTGCCTTCTACAGGATGTTTAGGGGAGATCTATGATTGGCTTAAAAGGCATTGATAGACCCCACTCTGATTACCCATTCTAAAGACTTAAGCCTTGCCTGTGATATAAATAGGATCTATTATAGAGAAAAGTGTGTATCCTACAGACTACCCCTTTTTTCTACTAGGCTACCCATCCATATGAAAGAGTTCCTCCCTAACCCAATTCAAGTATAACATGGGCAATTGGACAGGGAACAGGAAATTCATCCATGGTTTGGCATTTGTGTCTCTACTGAAAACAGACAGTTTACACATGACTTATTTCTCAGACCTCTGCTTCCAAATATTTCATCTCCCAGGCTCCTGCTTTGAGTTACCAAGGGTACCAGAACTTGTCAGAGATTTGGGATGCTTGGCCAGGCTTAAAAAGAGGCTAGTGATCATTAGCCTGGTACACACCTATGAAAAGAAACATAACTACTGAAGGGTAAAGCTTCATTCATTTATTGTGTGATACTTGTATTCTGTTGGGTGTCACAGAGAAGTAAGAATCAGTTTCAGCTCTAAGTAGGCATAAAGCAGCTGGGATTCTTCTTCTGCTTTTCCTGGTTATGGGTCACCACAGCAGATCACCTGTCCACTCATGATTGGCAGTGGAGTTTTATAGTTTCCATTGCCAGCCCAGCACCCAACCGTCCATGGAAGGCACACACATGCATGCACTCGGGCCAATTTAGAGTATCTAATCCACTTACAGCATGTCTTTAGGATGTGGGAGGAAACTGTAGCACCTGGAGGAAACCCACACGACCACAGGGAGGACATGCAGACTCTGCACAGAATGTACACCAGCTGAGGATCGAACCAGAGAACCTCTTGCTGTGAGGCAGCAAGGCTAACCACTGCACCACCTTGGCCGCCCTATAAAGCTGCAGGGATTAAACCAGTATATTTCAAGACTCACACACGGCCACATAGACAGACACAGACATACTCTCTTACACACACACACACACACACACACACACACACACACACAGACACACACACACACATATACATAGAGTCACTGTATATACACAGACACTTATGAGCAAGATATATGATTACCAGTCCGCCTTTTGCATGTCTGTGGCAAATATACCCAGACCCTTTGGTAAGATCCATATCAACACAGGGACATGAAGCTTCCTTTCAGAAGACACTACAACCAGTAAATGAATAGGAGAACTAGGTGTTGCGATGCCAAACAGTAATCACAGAGCCATTGTGCAATCTCTTTAACATAACATGAACATATTTTATCAAATCCATAACACAAAAAATTAAAAGAGAAAAGACATGAAAAGAAGAGTGACTCATAAATATGTATACTATAAACAGCAAAATTAAATTACAGCAGTAATGTCAATGGGAACTGATTAGTTTAAGTAATATAGAAGTATAAAAGATACTGCTCACCAGGAGCATGTTTGTCTGGCTTGAAAAGAAGAATCTGTGTCTTTACAGTAGTGGCAGATTGTGTACCTCTGGCCCTGGTCTGTTTTCAAACCATAAGTCCCCAGAAAGTACAGTTTTGTACCTACCATAAATGTAGATGTCCGAACTGGATAGCATCTGCAGTCATAACAAGTGGGTTGTCCTGTCGTCAGGCAGCCCCGCAGTCGGCCGGATTCCAAAGTCCGGGTCCGGCTGATGCCGCACTTCACCCGACGTCATCTCTGTTGGTCTTCGGGTATATAAGCATCAGCTGACGCCATTTTCCTCAGTGTTTCTTGCCCCAGATGCCAGTAGCCCTCTTGCAGGCTAAAATTTGGATAGATGCCAATGTTTCCAAATAGATAGAGGTAAACACAACCATAAGCATATATGTACATATATACAAACAAATACACCATAAAAGACTCCCCAACAGCTAGCTGAGGGTAAACACCCTAGGAGTACCACAGAGGGGAAGGAGGGAGGTAATCCTGACTGCAGATGCTATCCAGTTCGGACATCTACATTTATGGTAGGTACAAAACTGTACTATGTCCTTCATGGATGCATCTGCAGTCATAACGAGTGGGTAGAATACCATAGCCAACTAGGGAGGAGGATAAAAGTAAATTATGGTGTGTTTAGGATCCCTTGCAGTACAGCAGTGGCAAACCCTGCTCGGGATCTGGAATATAGAGGCAAATTATAATGGCAAATGTATGCACGGAGGTCCAAGTAGCCGCCTCAATAATGTCTTTGGTTGCCCTCGTAAGAAGGCTGTGGTAGTGGCTGTTGCCCTTGTAGAATGAGGTCTTATGTTTTGTGGAATTGGTTTTCCATGGAAGGAGTAACAGTATCGTATGCAATTTCCTATCCATTTGGAGATTGTCTGTTTGGAAATAGCTTTTCCTTCCCTTCCTGTTGCATAGGCTACAAAAAGTTGGTCAGTCTTTCTGCTATTTTTGTTCTGTCCAAGTAGTAGCGTAGCTGTCTATGTACATCCAAGGTATGCAGTATTCTTTCCCTCTGTTTTGTGGGTTGGGAAAGAAGGTAGGTAGGTGGATTGCCTGGTTTAAAGACACTCTGGATACCACCTTGGGCATAAATGTAGGATTAGTCCTCATGGACACTCTATCTTGGTGGAAGATTAGGAAGGGTTGCACTGCCATTAAGGCCTGAAGTTCTGAAACCCTCCTTGCTGAAGTAATTGCTAGCAGGAAAGCAGTTTTCCATGACAGGTGTTGTAGGTCTGCTGTTGCTGCTGGTTCAAAGGGTGATAGTGTCAACTTTTCTAGCACAAAGTTTAAATCCCAAGCTGGTAATGGTGGTTTCCTTGGAGGTTTTACATTCTTGATTCCTCTGAGGAACTGCCTGAGCAAAGGGTGCGAAAAACAGGTGGATCAAAGCTGTATTCTGCTGAAATAGCTGATGCATGTATCTTGATGGAGGAGTAGGACAGGCCTGAATGAAGAAGTTCGGCCAGATACTCCAGAATGTTAGGCATATCTATGTTTGACACCTCTTTTCCTCTTTCCGTACTCCAAATGACAAACCTTTTCCATTTTCCAGCATAGTTCCTTCTTGTTGAAGGTCTGCGCTTCAAGAATAATGTCTTTAACTCTTTGTGAAAGTTCTGGATTAGCTGCTGCTATGTGATGTTCCATGCAGTCAGTTGCAGCGTTTAGGTTTGGATGTATGATGCTGTAGTTGTTCTGAGTTAACATCAAAGGCATCAGGGTATTCATATTGTTCGAGACATGCTCTTCAGTAGTGGGTACCAGTGTTGTCTTGGCCAGTTTGGAGCTATCAGGATTATCTTTGGACGTTCTTCCTTGATTTTTAGTAGTACCTTGTGTATCAAAGGAAGAGGTGGGAATGCATATGCTGTTAGGCCTTTCCAGTTGATGGAGAGTGAGTCCACTTTCCATGTTAGTGGGTGGAATGTCCTTGTGCAGAATTTTTGAGCTGGTGATTGAGAGGTGATGCGAATAGGTCTATCTGTGGCATTCCCCATTTCTTTGAGATGGTCTTGAAGATGTCCGGGTGCAGCTTCCATTCGTGGGCATCCGTGGTTCTGCTTAATATGTCTGCTAGAGTATTGTCTTTCCCGTACAAATATTGCCTGTAACTGAATGTTGTAGCTGAGTGCCAGGGTCCACAGCTCCAAGGTCATTCTGCATAGGGGTATGAATGAGTGCCTCCCTGTTTGTTGATGTACCACATGACTGTGGTGTTGTCTGTCCTTATCATCAACTGGCCCTCTTTGAGAAATGGTTTGAACTTTGGATTGCCAGTTTTACTGCCAGCATTTCTTTTAGATTGATGTGCAGGTGAAGTTGATCCTGTGTCCACAATCCTTGCACGCATTTGTCCAGCATGTGGGCCCCCCATCCTAGGTCTGAAGCGTCTGTTGTGATGGTCTGGCTTGGTTGACATCTGCGAAAGGGTAGGCCTGGGTTTGACTGGCATGCCTGAGCCCACCATAGGAACTCCTGTTTTAAGCATGGAATTAGTGGGATTTCTGTTTCTAGACTGTGTCTGTGTTGGGACCATAAATTCTTTAGGTACCACTGTAGTTTCCTCATATGTAGTCTGGCAAATGGGACCAAGATTATGCATGATGCCATGAAGCCCAAGGCCTGCAGAACTTTTCTTGCTGTTAACTTGTTCAGTTTTGTTAGTGCCAAGTAAAGAGGAAGTTCTTTTGTTTTTCTGTAGTCAGGAATGCCATTTGCTGTACTGTGTCCAATTCACCAAGAATGTCCTTGTTTGGGATGGTATCAGCCTTGACTTTTGTAAATTGACTGTGTATCCCAGTCCTTGTAGCAAGTAAATGACCCTTTGTAAATCCGTTGTCAGCTTGCTTTTGTTGTCCCCTTGTAGCAGGCAGTCGTCCAGGTATGGGTAAATTTGAATTCTGTAGTCTGCAATGGCGATTACTGATGCCAGGCATTTTGTGAATACTCTGGGCGCAGTAGATAAGCCAAAGGGCAATGCTGAGAATTGATAGTGCTCTGATCCTGCAAGAAATCTGAGGTATCTTCTGCAGAGTGGTCGAATGGGGACGTGCAGGTATGCCTCCTTGAGATCTAGAGTTACCAGCCAAGACTCCTTGCCCAGCATGGGAAGAAGTTGCTTTAGGGTCAGCATTTTGAATTTTGGGACAATGATGTATGTATTTAAGGTGGACAGGTCGAGAATTGGTCTCCAACTTTTTCCTTTCTTGGAACTAGGAATAGTCTGGAATAGAACCCTTTCCTTGTTCTGCTGTTGGCACTCTTTCCACAGCTCTCATGTTTGCTAACTCCATTATCTGAGCCTCTGTTTTTGATTTGGAGGTAGATTTGGCATTCCTCTTTGACTGGTAAAGTGTGGAAGTGAAACCGGTAACCTTGATCTATGGTTTGTAAAATCCACTTGTCTTTTGTTATGTAGTGCCAGTTCTTTGAAAATAAGGTTAACTTTCCGCCTAGAGGAGCTGCTATTTGTTCCCTGGTAGGCGGATTTATGATTAAGTCACTGTGGTTGTGCTGATGTAGTGGTAGTGGCTGTGTCTGTGCCTCTGTTGTTACCTTGCCACTGTCGTCCTCTGTAGGCACCTCCTCTGGATTGGTTTCTGCCTCTGGGACGTCTATTCCTGCCCCTTTGAAATTTTGTGGAGTCAGGAAAGGACCAATTTTTGGCAGGCCAGTTCCTGCTAAACCTTGGGGTTGAACCTGCAAGAAATCTTTAACAGTTTGAACAGATTTTGCCTTCTCTTCCATTTTCTTCATAACCTGCTGGGCAGGTGTACCAAACAAACTTGTCTTGTCCATAGGAGCATCTAGCAACTTAGCTTTAACATGATCCGTAAAACTTGTTCCTTTAGCCATGCATGCCTTCTTATCACTGTGCCTGTCATGGCTGATCTAAATCTCCAGTGCATCATAGCCACATTTTAAGGAATGGTTGCTAACCTGTTGTATGTTATTTACCATCTCTAATACATATTTCTTATCAAGAGATTCATCTGTGGTTAGTTTTTAGTTAACTGATCGAGCATAAACTCTTGGTATTGTATCATGTGAAACTGACAGTTTAAAGCTCTAGCTGAGAGAGTAGCTGAAGTGTAGACCTTTTACCCCATCTGTCTAATGACCTTGCTTCCCTTTCAGAAGGAATAGGGTTTTTAGCTATGGTCGCTGCTACGCCCTTGGGACCCTGGGATATAGTTTCTGGGTCTGCAAGGGGGGCCCAAAGGTGGTGATGAGTATCTGGCACCCTGTAAAATCTGTCTGGTTTGGCAGGGGCTGGGGTAAAGAATCTGGAGCAAACATCATTGAAAGCATCATCCACCACAGAGAGAACAGGAGGTATAGCTAAGGGCCTGTGCTGTGGGAGGTGCAGAAAGGTCCTAAGTCTTTTGAGTCTGAAAAATCCTGTTGCTGCCATTGGAACTGTTCTTGCATGGCATGCAAGGTTTCCCAAAGGAGAATTCTTCTGGTGGGGAAGCAGCTGGAATGGATTCTTCAGCATCAGAATCTTCAAAATTGGAGAAGGGAGCCTCTGGCAGGTCAGTTATGTCTGATTCATCAGCAGAATCATCAGAAGACACTGGCTCAGGGGCTCTGCCCTAGGTCTCTTCTCTGGGGGCTGAGAGGCCCTGTCTGGGTGAGATTGAGATCCCTAATTAAAGAAATTAAATCTTCTGCCAAAGAAAGCATTTGAGAGCTAGAAGAGGGCCTGCATGTGGGGGTTTAACAGGCACTGTTTTAGTAGTTTTGGCTGCTTTAATGGACATGGGCTGGAGGCCTAGCAGCACCACGTGCTGGGGTAGAGACATCCAAGGATGGTGAAGTTCTGAGTTGTAGCAGGGCCTCAGTTGTAAGAATAGGTTCAGCTGTACTTTGATCAGTTTAGTAGATTGCAGGCCGAACAGGCTGCTACGTCGTGGGCTGGGCCTAAACAAGGCAGACAGTAAGAGTGGAAATCTTTATGAGGTATTTGTTTCCACAGGTTAAACAATTGTTTTTCTGACATCGGCTGAGGCAAGAAAGAGTCCCCAACGGGTACTTAGCAAGTCTTGTATTAGAAGTAATCTCTGGATCCGACCGACCGGCACTTGCGAACAGCTTCTGCTTCGCAAGAAAGACTGAGGAAAATGGCGCCGGCTGATGCTTATATAGACCAACAGAGATGACGCCGGGTGAAGTGCGACAGACAGGACAACCCACTTGTTATGACTGCAGATGCATCCATGAAGGACATCACATTTTTACCACCATATATAAATGCATGTGTTCTTTTTGGATTCACCCTCCTGATTATTTTCAATTATATTTCTTGTTTAATACAGCAACATTTGTTAGAGTGCATTATAAATGTATAGTTTTTAACATTTTATTAAGTAGTAAAACAAAATGTTATTAACCAATAATGACAAAAGTATCCATCCAGTAAGCAATAAAACAAAGTGTATTAACCAATAACAACAAAAATATCAATTTTAGAACATTTGAACCATCAAAAGGCCACTCTGTGTACCATTATACTGCAGTAATATAAATTGTCATCAGTTATGGCTTTAGTTTTATTGACAGTGCACACATCCTATGACTGATTGTGATAAAAATGGCCACAAAAATGTATTCCGATTTGCTTTACACAAATATACACTAGTCCTGCAAAGACAGAATAATGGCTTTTTAACTTCATCATCTCAGTGGGGTCAGTCATTTTTATCCACAGACATCCCCAAACCAACTAATATAGGTACATTGGTTGACTGCATCCATATCAGTACTCTTTGTCAAAAAATTAATAACATTATCGACAACCAAAGTAACATATTTTAAATGTGTTTCACTCAAATACATAGTAACTGTAGAAAAGTATTCCATCTTAATTCATGCACATGCACACAAGTCCTGTAAAGCCACATTAAAGACTAAATAAAAATAACTAGATGAGAAAAACACAAGGTACTTTCATCAACAGATAGCCCCCGCCCTACCAGCAGTTATAGCTATGTTGTTGACAATATACACCCCCTTATTCTTATGGAAAAATAATTTACATGTACTTTATTGGTACCTTTAGATGAACTTCATGAAATTATATAAATATCACTAACACCACACCATAAGACATTTGAGTAAAATATTTATGATGACAGCATAAGAAATATTAACCATTGATAAAATGTGCTGAATCAAGATACACAACATCTGCAGAAGTAAAAGACAACTGAATAATTCTACTTTAAAGAAAACTATCATTAATGCAGATGTTGTTGTTGGCAAACAACTTTGTAATTCAATGCTTCATCGGTAAATGCAGTGCCTACTGCAATGAAGAATAAATGGCCTATGTTACATTAAGAAAGTGCTAATGATATTGCCATAACATTTCCTGAACTAGATCAGATATGCAATAGGGAATGGCTAACAAACAACAACCACAGGTTCACAATTATTGGCATGAGGCCTAGGAGACATCTTTCCTGTAAAAGCACTACTGAAATGTCACCAGTACCTAGTCACACAAAGAGCAACTCATTTGCAATGACAAACACTGCCTCCGGAGTTGCAAACCAGATAGATGCTCCTGACATTACTTTATATTCCCACTGCAACCATCTAATCAATAAAAAAGGCCCTGTTGCCATGGATATGAACTTTCCTACTTTCTCCTTTACCTGCTTAGTGGATAAGAAATTGCCTCATGTTTGCCAACAACCAGCTAATTTTCAAACAAACTGATGTGGTATCTGAGAGATGTATTTACACAATGTCACTGGAGGAAAAGCTCTCATATAAAAGCACTGCTAATGTCAATCAGGTTGTCAGTAGTACCCAACACTCACAATTCAAAGCAGACACATAAACCCACATATGCTGAAGCACTTAAATGTAACTTTCCTAAACCCCAAAGTCCTCCTAATATCCTCAGCAGCCCTGAACACAGTGTTTCAAAACAAGACCCACATCAACCCATACAGCCACATCTCATGGAGCCAATACTTCTAAGGCCATAAGGCAAGCTACCACACAATACAACATTGTGGTCATTGCAGAGTGTATTGTGAGACACACCAAGCTGAGTAAGAAGAAAGACATGGTCCACTGATAACCATGGGCCAGGATCTGCCACATTTTACATTCACTCAGATCATTGGACCACAAGTAACAGTATGACTCAGTCATAATTCATGTGGGAGTAAATGACCTCAGATGTACCTCCCTAGACTATATAAAGAGAGACATCATAGAGCTCTTAGAATTTGTGTCCCAGACTGGTATGACTTTAGGTCTGAGCAGCATTTTACTTTCTCCAAGGATGATGCCACGATATGAACAGAAGATGACAGACATTAATAATCGGCTTAGTTTCTGGTGTCATTCTATGCTGGTGTAATACTTGTCAGCATAGAAGGAGATAGCCAACAAACCACACTGCTTTGCCGGCAATACTTCTCACCTCTCTCTTTTAGGCTTTCAAATATTAGCTAAAACATTGTTCTCTCCCATAGTGCCTTTTTTAGGAAATGGCAAACTGAAAGTACTTCCAACAATCTAAAGGTATTACTGCTCAATGTTAGGAATCTAAACAAAAAACTCCACTCCCTATAAGCTCTCCTCACCCTAGAGAATGCTGACATCTGTGCAGTCACTGAAACATGGTTTAAAGCCATGGAGAACACACCAGCACTGCAAGGCTATAATGCTTCCAAATATTTGCACCAGCTATTACACAGACAAGGCAAAAGATAGATGTGTCTCAATTTACATCATAAATAAATATACCTCAATGCTGGTCAAACACAACAATGCACTGGAGCTTCTCCACCTTCAAATCACCACAGGCAAAATCCCACACCACTTCCTTGTAAGCTATAGGTCCCCTTCTATATCCCAGAAAATCCATAACATGTATTTCAACTTATTGGAAACACTCACCATCTAACCCATTACCATATTAATGGGCGACTTTAATTACCCCCAATCTTAACTGCGAATCATGCACAAAACTAAACATGCAGACACAGAGATTCCTGGATTTTCCAAAACCAAACTCCCTGGACCAGATTGTCAATACACCGACTGGTCATGCAAACATACTCTGTTTGGTCTTCACTAATATGGGAGAGTGTTGCACAACTGCTAGTATAATGTCTTCTCTGTTAAAGTCAGACCGGAAAAAGGTCTAATTTGAAATAAAAATAAATCCTGGAACCCCAGCTAACAATGGAATGTTCAAGGACTATTAAAAGGCTAACTTCCTACTACTAAGTGATAACCTGGCAAACTTCAAGCCCCTATAAATCTTACAAATGCTGTTGCTTAAATTGAACTGTTCACATAAATTCTGTACAAGCATGTTAATATCTGCACTGATGTAGCTGTACCCACCAGAGAAGAACAGAACTAACTCAAAAAACAAGCCACCCTGGTAGAATCACATCATGAATAGGCTGTACAACAGAAGGAAGAAAATCATGGCAAAAATTAGGAGGTGTGGCGCCCAACAGGATGAAAGCATTCTCATCAAACTAAATGCACAGGACAAATAAAGTCTACCAAAACCCATTTTGAGGTAACTTTGGACTCCCAGGCCAAGGGCAACCACAAGGCACTCTTTAGCTATGTCTATAACCTCAAAAGCAATAAAATATTGTTTGCTGAGCTCATTGTTAATGGAGCCACCTATACTGAGCCAGAAGATATAGGAAACCTACTGGCTGACAAAGTCAGCTCCAGCTTTACCCCCTCTTTCCCCCTCAACCTTGCTTCAGAAAATGTCATCAAAAATAACTCCCCCTACTGCCACTAGGGAACAGATCCTTAATGCTCTCTCTAAGGCCAAGAACAATGGATCAACAGGCCCAGTGATTATCTCAGGATGGCTTCTAAATAACATGAAACATAACCTAGCAAGCCATCTGGAATTGTTATTCACAGGTTCATAGGTAGGTACTGGGCTAGCTGCCCGAAGGCATATATTAGCCCAGCCACGTTGTGCGGTATTCACTGCCCCTTTGGTTAGTTCCCTAAGCCCTAGATATAGCAGCTAGTACCCTTGGCCCCTATCTAGTAGAGCTGTTGCTATGATCCCTGGTGTGAACTTTCTGTTACCCAGCCACTCGTCAAGGTTTCTCTTGAAGAGAGATAGTGAGGGTCTCTGTCTTATGTAGAATGGGACCTTGTTCCATAGCAAGGGAAGTCTTTGTGAAGGGAATCTATCCCTCCAGCATGTTCTATTCATTGTTGTGCTGAGGTTTATATCCCTAGAGCGTGTAGCTTGAGTAGATTTTGTTTTGCTAAGATGGAGCATGTTCAACAGTTCTGGGCTGGACATGGCTCTGTATGTTAGACAGAGATCGCCTCTGAGAAGGCGGTATGCAACAGAGAAAAGCCTTAGTTTTTTCAATCGTGCTGCATAGGGCAACTGTTTGAGGCCAGTAATCCTCTTAGTGAGGTATCTCTGTGGTCTCTCCAGCTGCTGGAGATGCCTAGCCAGGTACATTCCAATTGGCGCGTTGTACTCAATAATGGGTCTGATGAAGGAAGAGTGGAGGGGCACCACTACATCCTTAGATCTTGATGTGAACCCTTTCATGATCAGATGGGTCACATAGAAGGATTTTCTAACCACCTTGGCAACATCGTTATCAAAGGAAAGCTGACTATCTACTTGGGTCCCTAGATCCCTTATTACTTCTTCAGATTTCAGGGGGTTACCTCCTATGTGGTAGTTTGCGGGTACTCTGTTTTTTCCAAAGGGGATTACTACACATTTTTTAGCATTTAGCTTGAGACCATGGCTTTGACACCATGCATCAGTCTCATTAAGGCCCTTCTGCAGGATATCCATGTCGGCCGGAGACTCTATTATAGCACCCAGTTTGCAGTCGTCCGCAAACTTGGTCAGCCACAGCCCTTCAGTGCTTGCCTGTACTTCTGAGAAGTATATGCCAAACAGGAGGGGCTCCAGGACAGAGCCCTGAGGCACACTGCTCGTTACTGGTCTGGATTCGGACATAGATCCTGCTACTCTTACTTTGTGGGATCTGTCTGAGAGCCAGTTTGCGATCCATCTTGTGACGTATGGGTTTATGCCCAGGTTGGTGAGTTTATCAATAATACCCGAATGGGGAATGGTGTCAAATGCTTTAGCAAGGTCAAGGTAAGCCGTGTGTACCTCCTTTCCCTTATCTATAGCCTGAGTAACTGTCTCAAAGAAGTCCACCAGGTTCAGGAGGCATGATTTGCCCTTGACGAAGCCGAACTGTGTGGGGCCCAGTGTTTGGAGGTTCCCAATCTCTCCATTTATGAGTTCCATAATGATTCGCTCAATTGCCTTAAACTGTAGCCTCCAAACAAGCATCATGTCTCATGAATGGAGAACAGCAAGACTCATCCCTCTGCTCAAACATGGGCCATCTGCAGACCTTGGAAACTACAGACCCATAAGTCTCACTAGTACCATATGGAAAGCCATGAAAAAATGATCAAGGAAATGATCAATAATGACATACGAAGCCTCCGGAGACTGAACCCAACTCAGTTTGGTTTCATCAAGTGCATGTCATGCCTATTCAGCCTGGAGGATGTAATTGAGAAGGTCACCAAGGTAATGGATGAGGGTAAAATGATTTATACCGAATAACTTAACCTGGCTAAGGCATTTGACAGAATACCCCACTTGGGCATTGTTGACAATCTCAAGTGGTTAGAAATAAACTCTTATATCACCTGATAGATAGCCAGCTGGCTGATAGAAGTTAGAAATGGGGAGTCTACCTCTACATAAGGCCAGTCACATGTGTAGTCCCTCTGAGATAGGTGCTGGGACCAACCCTTTTTGTCATTTACTTCTCTGAAGTCAAGGTTAATGTCAGTGGCCTCTGGCTGACTAAATTTGCAGATGATTGCAAATTATCAGTAGCCATAGAATCGCCCACCAATATAAATGTCCTTCAGGAAGGACTGACACAGGTAAATAATTGATATCAGAGCAATGGGCTAAAACTAAATACCAAGAAATGCATAATAGTATCCACTGGGAATTCATCCACCTCTGGTAACTATCATATTAACAACACACCCCTAATAGTTGACTCAGTATTCAGGGAGTTGAGGACAAACATAGACCGTAATCTAGCCTTTGGCCAACACGTGTTTACAGAAGTGAGGAAATCATTTTATGTTGTACATCTTATAAACAAAGGTATGCATCTAGGTCCAATGAGATCATTGTTCCACTGCATTCAGTATCCATCTGAACTATCATTGAGTACAATTCCCTCTTTGGTATGTACCTAACCAGGCACATCTAGCAATTTTAACATCTTTGGTGGTTCCTCACTAAAAGAATACACAATGTAAATAAATGTACTCAAATCCCTATCTCTATATTATTTCTCCTGCAGGCTGTTGAGGGAGAGATTTGTGCCTGGCATGCAAGGCATTGTCAGACCCCTCGCTGATAGACCTCCTGCAGATTCACAAAACAAACAGAACCAGCATTACCTGCTCTAAAGAGTTAAACCTTGCCTGTGATATAAATAGCACCTGCTAGAGAGACGGGTACGTATCACAGAGACTACTCCTTCTCTTGAACAGTCCCCCCATTCATGTGAAGCAGAGTTCCTCCCTAATTCAGTTCAAGTGTAACTTGCTCAATTGGATGGGAAACTGGAAATTCATCCTTGGTTTGGCACCTATGTCTCTAATGCAAAAAGGTAACCTGTAAATGGTTCATCTCCCAGGCTCATGCTTACACTTATCAAGGGTATAAGAACTTGTCAGAGATTTGGGATGCATGACTGGGCTTAAAAAGGTCCTTGTGGTCATTAGCCTAGTACACACCCGTGGAGCTATGAACCTATGAGACCATTGAGAAACCTGGTCCAAATTCTCTGTTGTCCCAAAACACTGATAAAGTGACTTGCTCATTGTCATACAGTAGGTAACAAAAAGATGAAATATTCAAACCCTACACCCTTGGTATAGAAAGCAGCACTTAAGCAAGTCATAACTTCAGTCCTCTGCACTAACTAATAGACAAAGTAAAAGTTTTAACTCATTAACCCTATAGTGCCTTGTTTGCATTCTTCCAGTTAACACCCATAGTTCCTTATGGCTTCCAGACATTTTTTGGAGCTGTCTGAATATCTGAATCTTATTCAGCCACCAGTTACAAATGAGCAGTATTAGAAAGTGCAAGGTGTATTTAAGTAAATGATACTAAGATTGTTAATAGCAGATGCCTTGCAGTGGAAAAATTAACCTCTGGTTTCCTCTTATTATTCATATTTTCAAATCTGAATTCATATTTTCATACCTGAGAGATGTACATGCTATTGAGGAGCATAATGTGAAATGTTCTGGTTTGAGAATGAAAAGTACATCATTAATAAGCAACTACAGCACACTATGCTGGGAATACTGGTAGTTATTTTCTAGCAATTATGAATATATGTATTAATGTTTCTAAAATTGGGTGACTTACAAACTATTGAATGCCATTGTGTAAAACCTTTGATGATGTTGAAGAAAACTGTCATTGATATTTACACTCTAAGCTGCACATCTTGAGAGATATTCAGGATTATTTATACAAAACAATTCTTCATACTTCTGGAAATATCAAAGTAAACATGCACACAGAAAGGATCTTTGTGCTGCCATGTGAAAGCTTATGTCTGGCTAACAAAAATAAAGTTGAAAAATGCATTTCAGTTTTACAGTTACCAAGATACGACAATTTGTTTACAAAACTTTAGGGAAAAATATCATTTCGGCTTCTCTGCATAATAATATAGGATAACACTGATAAAGTCTATCACAGTAATGACTATTATTGATGCAAAGAAGACTCTTTACTGATAGCATTGCTGGTTGTTCTATTTTAATAGCCTTTGTTGTTCACAACATATTTGCATTTCTTTATATTATATTTTTTGAGTTGATTTCCCAGAAAATGCTTGGAATGTAAAGGAGTGTTAAGGCTGCTGGAGGTGTGACATTCCACATCATATTATAGCAATAACCCACGCCTGGGTGTGGGTAATGTGGGATTTAACCACGGTTGGCGTGGTTTGGTCCCGAGGGCGAAGCCCGAGGGACCAAACAAAGACAACCGTGGTTAAATCCCGCATTACCCACACCCAGAAGTGGGTTATTGCTATTATACAATGACATTATTTAAGAAAAGAAATAATTACTTTTCTTAAATAATGGCATTGTATAATGCCTCTTTGCTGCCCTTCCGCAGCTGTCTGGTATTCCGCGGCAGTTCTGATGTACTGCGCATGCCTACGCAGTACATCAGAGCTGTGGGCAAAAGCAATGGAGAACACAAGATCTCCGTTGCTTTTTTTTTACTGTTTCGCTATGTTAAATGGGTTTAACATAGCGAGACAGCTTTAAAATAAGTAACGGAGATCTCCGTTGCTTATTTTAAAGTTGTCGCTATGTTAAATGGGTTTAACATAGCGAGACAGTTTAAAATAAGCAACGGAGATCTCCGTTGCTTATTTTAAAGCTGTCTCGCTATGTTAAACTCATTTAACATAGTGAGACAGTTTAAAAAGCAACGGAGATCGCAAGATCTCTGTTGCTTTTACACTGTGTCGCTGTGTTAAAGGAGTTTAACATAGCGAGACAGCTTTAAAAAGCAACGGAGATCTGCGTTGCTTTTTTTAAACCTGTGTCGCTATGTTAAACTCTTTTAACATAGCGAGACAGTGTTTTATACTAACGGAAAAAGTCCGGGCGACCGGACCTTTTTCCGTTAGTATATTGAGGGATTTACAACGGGCACGCTGGTTGGGCTGGCCAATCAGCGTGCAAGTTTTAGAGGAGGAATTGTATAATAATGAGTTAACTATGTGTCAATCCTTTACAATCTGATCTTGTAGGAAGACTGTATCACAGTAATATGCAAGAATGACTGCAGAATGAATGCTGAAGATCAGATGGCTATGATCATCACTCTAAATAATGAAGACAATAAGACCTGACAAAAGTCAACCCCTTCACTGTTGCTGGAGGCTGCAAAAAAGGTACTGAAAAATATATTACTAAAAGTCAGCATGTTTACACTGTATTGCACAATCCAGGTCTGTTAATTAATCAAATCATTATTTAGTGCAATAAATAATGCAAAACAGTTAAAAACAATATAAATGCTGCAGAAGTTTTTTGTTCAAAAGTGCAGAAGTCATACACAAATCAGAAATATTGCTGCATACAGCATACTGTTTTTGGGGGGCTTGAATGTTTTCAGGATACCCACATCTCATTGTTGATCTTCATAGATCTTCCCTCTCATCAAGAATAGATATCCCCTCTGACATCACTTAGGACAGGTCTGACCTACTTGAATGACTGATAATGACGCATTGTTGTAGCATATATCTCCAGAGTCAACAGAGATTGATCATGGTCAAATTGGGCACTATGCAGGGTAATGAACCAGCCCCCTGTTGGCCATAGCAATATCAGATCACTTGGATATCCCTCTTCTGATTACCATAAAACTGTGCTCAAATATGTCATTCAGCATATTATTTTTTTTTCTTTACTTTTACAATCATCACAGAGATTTTCATTTTATTTAAAAACTTGTATTTTAAATTTTATTTCAAAAACACTGCCAGGTATTTTCTAAATAAAATTAAGCATTCACATTGAAAACAGTCTTAACATTTTAAACAGTAAACTTCTCTTCCTTTAAAACTCACATTTACTAAAAATGCTTTGGCAATCCATTAAACTATAAAAGATGTTTCAGTGATTTATAACCAAACAGCAAATAGTGAAATACTACTTAGCGGCTATGTGGAGTGTGCAGGAACTGTAAAGACAAATGTGATAGCCTGGGACAGCCCACTGGACACAATTGTCCCTTTTCAGGTGTAGTCTGGGAGTACTGCCTGGTGAACTTGGACAGAGTTACACATGAGACAAATGAAGGCTGAGGGAATCAAACTGTGTATTACAGGAAGCAGCTCTTTAACAGCTCTAAACCTTATTCATCTGCATTAAGTGCTAGACAAACTGTTATATTCCAAGTGCAGTACATTTCATACCTGCATGCCTGCAAAAAGAAAAGCAAACAAACTAAATTGGAAATGTATTCATAGTTAATAGACTTCATGCTGTCTAATTTATTCACAGCTAAATAATACTCACATTATCAATATTTAACAAAGCCAAGAATAAAACCCAAAGAATGTGACTAACATGATGATGCAGTTGCTAACTGCAGCCAATTTTGTTCCTTTTCACCATAGCCACTCTGGTTCATAGATAGTAACATGACCGGGACATTTGCCTAGGAGACAATATGGCAAAGTGAACGGGATTTTCCTACTGCATTCTTGCTCCCATAGTACTTTCAAGTTCAGTATTATTAGTAACTGCAGTTTCATGCCTATTCTATGGCTCACAATGTCACTCTCCCATTGTAGGTCAGTTATTGTTGCCGAGTGCTTAACACAGTAGTTACTGTGTCAGAAGATAAGACTGCGCTTATTTTGAAGACTGATAGAGAGGTGTTGCTTTCTTTATCTTCTTTTTCTGATGAGGGTTAATGAATGGATGTTAATGAACAAAGATATAAGAAATAACTTTGAAACAGTCAGTCTCAGACAGCATGAAAATAAACAATAGTAAGCATTAAAAAATGCAAATACTGTGATGTGAGGTGACATCTGATCATTGTGATTTGTGACAGAATATTACCAATTCAGCAATATGGCAGAAAAAATATTTAGTGCAATTACAGACGGAAGCAAAATAATTATAGTGAAGTGAAATATGAGGTGCATGTGCTGAGTGGTTGGTGGCAGACGAGAACCGAAAAATAATACACTTTAATGAAAGTGTTAGTGGAATAACACAGTGGAAAACATCCAAAAAACAAGAAGAGCAAGCATGCAGTAAAGTATAAATCAGGATAGTATGTAACATAAATGATCACACACTCATAAGTAGATGTGATACAAGAATTCATTCATTAGGATAAGTAGTAAAATAGGTAAGAAAAGTAGCTGTACACTGTCATAATATTATATAGTCAGTGGTCATATAGAGAAAATAACATAAAACATATCTGCAGCATGTACTATTGTTTGGCATGAAATGTAAAGGAGAACAGGGAATGTGTCAAGTAAGGAGAAGACAGGAAAGCAGAGAGAGAGAGAGAGACAGAAAAGTCATAAAGATTAGGGGAACAAGGGGAAGTGTACAACTATTTCCTACCCAGGTTCAGGAGATCCAGACAGTGCTACAGAGTTTAGGACCATTTTTACAATTAAGCCAGCGTGCTCCCATCTGGTGACACACCATATAGATAGAGAATCTTAGTAGCCCATCAAACAGGTCCCTTACAGTATGCCTGAGTGAGTTAAGCAGGGGTAATTCAAAAGTCAAGAAGTTAAAATATAAACATATTGTTATATGTTAATACATAGTAATAATATATCTCTGATACCCAATCTGAAATAGTTTTAAGTTAAAAAAATGCAAGTGGAAGGAGAAGTGTGCTAGTAGATGAGGATTTATATTGGGTGGGAAGTACAAAAATTCCCTGGTCTCTAAAATATACCGCTTTTGGTGGTATAGTCCATTGTTAATTTTCCCTTTAATCAACAACTTCAGTATGGTTCCTAAACCATAACTGGACTGTGAATATCAATTCCTTGATAGCTGATCTTTACAATCCAATCACGTCCAGAGGCTACAGTTCCTTCAGGAGTTATGGCCATCAGTAAAATACAGACAGAAATAAAATCTGTAATAATAAAGTGTTTCTTCATACTCAGGCTGCTTCAGTTCATAGAATGTGTTGAGTCACTAGAACATGTCTACACGGTGACAACGAGGAGAATTGGGGTAACAGAAGGCATACATGCCACTGTATAAAAAGCACAGTTTCTAATTAATTTATAAAACCTTTCCACAGTGCCTGATTTTGTTTACTTATATTTTTATTCTGTTCCTTATAAAATTTGTTCTTTTTCTGGCAGCTCATTGAGGAAAGTAGTCTCTACATAGACAGACATTTGAGTTTCAGACTTGATATCCTTCAGAAAATGTATGTAAAGCCTGTTGTTCTAGCAACCTATATATTGTGGGAAGAAATATCCAGGGAATTGTTATGACTAGGCTTGTATAGGCCCTAGGGCTGATAGCCTAGTACTAACCTATGAACCTTCTTCTTACAGCATTTAAAGTCTGCTTCTGTTTTTAAGCCATTGCCCTTCATTATTTTGTCTTTGAAGTAAGAAGGCAAGGAACTGTAGTAGGCTACTTGGATAGTTCTGACAGCAGTGAGCTGAAACAAGGACTTTGGGAGGCATACACACTGTACTGATTTCAGTACAATTTCTCTAATCCAATGTCCAGTGTCTCGTCCAATGTACTCCATTATCACCCTCTAATGCAGGGGTAGCACTAGGACCCTGAGGAAAACCTATGACTAAGTTAAGAATTCTTCTGGAAAAAAACATTTAAAACAATACAATGAGTTGTGGCTTAATAGCTTTCTAATGGTTGCATTTTATTTCAACCAGTCTGTTGATTTGCAGGGAATGAATGATATTGTAATATAAATAGCACTTAACACATTCTGCTTAAAATGCGAATAATTCTATGGATCTCCTCATTTGTTCAGTGTGTTGTTTGAAATGCAAGGTTGTTGGTCACCAAATGCAGTATCATTTTATAAATGGTATGGTTCCATGGCAGAAAGTTACAGAATCTTAATATCCTTCACTTTAGCATGCTTGTGCTCTTAGCATGAAAACTCATCAGTTTTCTACATTTTTATTACTTAAGTGGATCCAGTATAAAAGCATCTTTGTTTGCAGTGAAAGTCTTACATTTTTGTCCTTTTATTAAATATTGCTGCAAGGTAAGCTGCAACTTTTAATTCAAAACTACATTTTTTAGACTTTTTTTAAAGTTGTACTGTTATAGTCTTAAACAACTTAGAAGGGGCATTGTAAACGTTAATTTGGAGAAGCACTTTGCAAGGTTAGTTTTGAAGAAATTTAATTACTGATTTTCTTTAACTGTAAAAGGAAGAATGTACTGTAGTCATGGAATGTATTTCTTAATGTGTCACTTGTTTTCAGCTAGGTGGAGGTTGAGGATGGTAGGGTGAAAATAATTTACTTTCTTGCATTTTGCTCAGTCATTCCCTCCAGTAGAGCTCTTTTGAGTGTGTATCTTTAACTCCTAGTGGGCATGGCTTCAACATTTAAAAATTGAAGTTATCACCTTACATTTTTAACAAATACCCATTGACAGAGGTCATATATCAATACAATTGTGTTTGCTATCATGTATGCTTCAAGATAACATTTTCTGATACCTTGCATGTAACATGGTTTTGGAATTATTAATGCAAATATGAACAGGCAATATTTGACGCCTAGAGGAGCAGTAGGGTGTAACTGCAGAAACGCCTGGAGACTTCACTCGGCTGTAATGGTCATTATCTGCCTCTGTAGGACCAATATGCATGTGTAAGAAGAAAGATAGACTACTTAACAGGACACCACGCACACAGAGAAAGCGATAGAGAGTAGGCATAACTGATGAAGCTCTGTGGAGGAAAATTACTGTCTGCTGCTGTTTGCTTATTATTTTGGCTTTGCAGGACTAATGCAATTTTTATGTGGCAATGTGCAATATTTTAATGTATGGCAGCTATTTGTTTGGAACAAAGATAAAATACACAACACGGCCATCTTTTATCACAGTCAGATCTCTGAATTGCACATGGAAGTGGATAGAACTGCTTGGCGAGGGCTGTCTAGATGTAAGCAACTGACCTTCTTGTCACTTGTTTAGTTGAATAATCATCTCATTTATACCAATGTGATGTGGAATTTCACAACACTAGCAGCCTACACACATCTTGCATTCCAGAACATTTTTTTTAAAAATAAACTTTAAATAGCATAGGATAAACAAGTGTAAATATTTTGTGAACCTTACAATCTATTCAAACTTTATTAAACAAATAGCAATGTAATCAAAACTAAGTATTCTTTACAGTAAAAGTCTTTTCCATAAATTCTGTAATATATTATTTATTTATTTATTTATTTATTTGTTTGTTTGTTTGCCATTTGTTAACCGGGATAGTCTGACTGGGGTTACATCCTGTTTTCAGTGGAGGCCTAGGGAGAAAAGCTCCCCATTTAGAAGTTTAGGTACATACACAAGATAAAATTGGAATCATTACAGCCAAAAATGTTAGTTAAAGACTTTGCACAATGCATTCAGGATCATACAGAGGTAAATTACAATTTGTAGTACAATTTTGTTAATTCTTTACACATTACATTACAAAGGATTAGTGTTGAAAACATGGCCAGTTGCTTAGAGTTTTGCTTAGAATTTATTAAAGTTCAGTAGCATTACAGTGTATTCAATAGGTTGTTTGAGGAGATAAAAGGTTATGTATTTAGCCTCATATTGTCATGAGAAAGGTTTACACTCAATTATATAAAGAGCTTTACATAGAGAAGGGGAGAAATATCAGAGTAGTTTAGTGAAATTATAAATTTAGAGATGTTTTAGTTAGATAGAAAGGAGGAATGTGGATTAAGGTTAGGGTAAGGGGGGGTGAGCCATCGTGGGCTCTATAGGTATATGGGGGTAAGATACACTGTACAGAAAAGCAAAGTTGGGCAGAAGAAGCACACAAACCCCAATTTATATTTTTTCTTAACTTTCCCAAACAAATGTTCATGCCTTGAAAACTATACAACCTAGGCATATATTGTTATAACATTTTGTTAATCAGCTATAAGCTTTCATATGACACCAAGACATTCCTCTATAAGTGAATGTTTATTAAGATATTTACAGAAGTATGAAAACATATTTTTTATTGTAGCTGCTGCCAGAGTAATGGGTAATGTTCCTAACTGACTTCACTGGCCAGGGATATCTCCAGAATCTGCAGTAAAGTTAGGAAAATATCCATGCCCTAGTTGGGACACTCTGTTATTATTATATAATCATTTGCAAAAAGAGATACTTAACCTCAGCATCAACAAATTCCTAGCCTGGCAAGGTGGGTTCATATGCAAAAACAAACCCAGATGTCTGGGTGCTAAAACAAAGAAAGTGCAGGAAAGTGAGCATCCCCTGTCATGTACCGTTTAGAAACAGGAAGAAAGGAAATCACATTTATTTATTTTATTTATTTATTTATTTTACATTTGTTGACCGGGAAAGTCTGACTGGAGCGAGGTCCATTTACAGCGGATTTCCGGGGAGAAAAGCTCCACTATTAAACTATATGTACAGTGGGAATTTTTACAATACAAGATATTTCATGCAAGAAGAACACGATTTCATTGTGACAATACAATCATCAGAGACATCACATATGACAGTATAAAAGACAATGTTTTGTGCTAAGCAAGTTTAAGTGTGACCAGAGGAAGGCTCTGTATGGCAGTTTTGAGGAGAAGTTAGTACTGTAATATAGAGACAGTAAGCAGAATATAGAGGAAGGTAGGAAGTATTTGAGGAGAGCAGGAAAGCATTTATGTGATGCAAGGACAGAGCCAGGAATGCAAGAGGTGTGCTTTGAGTGATTTTTTGAAGAGTGAGATAGAAGGTGCTGAGGAAATATTCTGGGGGAGGTTATTCCACATTTTTGCTATGGTATGAGAGAAAAGAGCTTTACCTGCAGTGTTGTTGGCTTGAGTTATACGCAAATGGGTTTTGTTGGATGAGTGGAGTGGACGGTTTGCTGAGTATTGGTTAAGTAGTTGGTTCAGGGCTGGAGTCTTGTGGGGATTCTTTAGGATGTTATAGGTGAGGACTAGTTGGTGGTAACTAATTAAATGAGGAAGTTCTAACCACTGTAGTTCTTTTAGAACAAGGCAATGATGGCTACGAAAAGCAGAGTTATTGGCGAATTTAGCAATTTTCACCGAGAGGTGAGGTGGCTCAGGAAAAACAATCAGTGAACAGGATTACAACTACAGGTAAAGCCAGGGACTGGGATTGTATCATTTGTGGTGTCTGTACTAATAGTATGTTCAAGAACTATTTTAATTCCTTCAAAAGAAAAAGAAAAACTAGGGAGAAAAGAGAATTATTAAGTAGAAAACTCTGTTAGGGGCAGAGATAAATCCTATTTGGTAAGCCTTCAGGTCTAATAAAAGTGGGTTTATCAGGACCTTTTTATGGTAAAATGCTGCCACCTGGTCGTGAATAAGGGGAGTGATTCCCAGCACTTAGGAGTCTGCACAACACTTGTGATGCTTTTATGGGGTTATTAGGAGCAGTCGGGGGATAACTATGGACTCAGGGGGCTTGCGGCAGGCTGCTATCACATACACTGGTAGGACGCTGGATAATAGTAAAATGCTGTTACAATATTGCCCTTAGAGCTACATACACGGAGTTGTCCCTGTAGGAGTGGAGTTGTGTCTTTTTCTCTTTGGAAGGCGATTGTTATGCCTGGGAGCAGGTATCCTCAGACGTCCTCACTATGACCGGAGGGATTCCTGACCGAAATACTATCCTTATATGTAGGAATAGTACAGGGGACACCCGTGGTTACAGCTGTAAGGAGAGGAGAGACAAAAAACCTTAGTATGTCAGGAAAGTAGGAGGAGGATTGTGTATAGGATAGGGAATAGAGAAAGGAGCATTCAGTGTGAGAGGGAATAGTACCAGCGTGAGTCAAGGATAGAGAAATACGAAGAGTAAAAGTGGGAAGAGTCAGGAGGAGGGAGCAACCTCTAATGTAGCAGAAGAAAGAGTAGAATAGGAGGCAGAGGGAGATACAACTGTAAAAATAAGGATAGATGAAGAGAAATGGGAGGCAGATTAGTAATACAAAGTATGGAGTACCACTATTAAATTCAGTGCCCCTGTTAACTCGGGGATTACACTTGTAACAAACACTCTATACAAAATGAAATACAATGCCTTTGTTAGCTCAAGGAGAACATTTGTATCAATCACTCTATACAAAATAAGTTAAACTACAATGCATTCACATGGATATGATTATTCTGTGCACACACAATGTCATTGTTAACTCGAGGAGATCTAACTGTATACTATAACTTGATCTGTTATTCTATACACAAATACAATGTTCCTGTTAACTGTGAGGAGAACACTTACATCAATCACACTACACAAAATACCATATACTATAATGCATTCATATGAATAAGGTTACTTTGCACAATGAGGTCAGGAGGACCTGAAAAATAGCAACTCTTGGGAGAAATCTAAAGTGTCTAGGAGCCACTAGATGTTTCACATCGCTTCAGCACTAGCGAGTGAGTAAGTACTAGCGACTGTATAAGTACGCTAATGCGCACTATTCAGTAAGGTCAGGATGACCTGAAAACATATATTCAGATGAATTCTAATAGAAATCTAGGAGCCACTAGGCTTTTTAAGATCTTTACAGCATAAGCGACATAGTAAGTGCTAGCAGCTGTAGAAATGCGTTAATAACACACTACACAATAAGGTCGGGAGGACCTGAAAACAGTAAACAGTGGCCAAATACTAAAGAATCGGAGCCACTAGGTATTTTGTGTCTCTACATTAACTAGCGACGGAAATATGTACGCTTGCACAAAACACAACTACAATATTAACGTTTCACATGGACAGCATACTAGCAACAGTTCCTATAGCCTGTGGTCGTTAGTCTAATATATATATACATATGTCAGCACTTATCAGCAGTTATGCAAGTTGTTCTACTGGTATAAGAGGTAGATAGTAAGGATATAGTCAAGCAAAACAAACAAAGGAAGCTTCAGGCTTCTATATTAAATGGATCCAACCTGAACTGTATTGCAAAGAACATCATATAAAACCTGTATGGCCTAAACAGCTTTGACTGGTATCTCAATAGCTTCCAAAGTAGTCCGTAAATATGTCCATCTTAAAGAGTCAAAGGGAATTCCAAAATCTATAAAGACAGCAGCTGCAGGCCTGTTGGTACCCTATAGCCCTGCATATAATTCACCAGCATTCTGGTATGGTCTGCACTGGAGCACTCTTTAAAAAAACCTGTCTGGGATTTGTGAACTAAGGAAGGGTTGCAATCTTCTCAGCAGGATATGGCCATATAACTTGGCTTCAGTATTAGAAAGGAAAATATAGACCTATAATTGCTAACCATGGAGTATTCTTGATCAGGCTTAGGTAGCACAGTAACTGGGATTCCTTAGAAAGTTCATAGGCTACTACTAGGCTAACTGCTCTTTTGGGCCATTTTAGGTCAAGCCAATTACCCATATAAGAATCAAACCCTGCACCCTGCATCTATAAGGTAAACACCTTAACCATTATGCCAACCTCCCACTAATTCATAGGTTATTGGTAGGCTAACTGCCCTTGTGGGCCATTTGAGGCCTAGCCAATGACCCCATGTGAGAATCAAACCCTGCACCTTGTGTCTATAAATGTGATTAAATAGAGAGAATAGCATAAGGCTCAGGAGATCCTGAAGTTTCTGATACATTGCATGAGTAAGCTTGTCAGGGCCAGTGTCTTTGCCTGTCTTAAGAGTTACAATTGATTGCTTTACCTCTGTCTTAGTGATATTTCATAGTAAGGTCCTACCACATTATGTTATCTAATCTTCTGATAGGGAAGATCTGAAAAGAATGTACAACACTGAGGTTTATAAGTCTGCATATTGTCTATCTGATCCCTTAGTGACATTGTATAAAATTCTGTAAACACATGATTAATCTCTTTTAGTGTGCTTACAGTGGTAACACCGATACATATCAAACCAGTTCCTAGGCATATCCTGTTTTAGCATAAAGCCATCAACTTAATGTGCATTTACACCATTGCCCATGCCTTTAGGGATATGTATACTGTGAGACCTGCACATGAGCTAGCTTAGCTTGCTGAAGACATGTGCATGCTTCTTATATTCATTACAGAAGACTGCGCATTTTCTTAACCAGTCACTCATTTTTTACTTAAACTCATTAATAGTGACATCAATACTTGTATGCAGATGGAAGTTACCTGGTTTACAAATATCTTGCAGGTTCCATTTAATGTTCTTCCTCAACACTTGAATAAGACTACTGTCTTGCAGTTTCATAAAGATGTAGTTGTCCACCTTAGTGGTCACAGTCTTAGAGCAGTTTTGATCCTGCAATATTAATGTAGCTCCATGACATGATTTACTCCTATCTCCTACACTACATTAAGTAGGAATTTCCAACAACACCCAGTTGTGGTCTAACTTTGCACAGAAAAAGACTTCTATGGTCTTAACATTCTTACTCTTTGAACATGGAATAAGCCAGCAGCATTTGATCATGGAGATACTTCTGCAGGTTTAAATTGTCTGGTTTATTTCTTTATTAGTGCTTTCAGTGTAAATAGACTTCATTGGGTAAACAATTAATTTATGATAAAAGTGCTCATAAAGAAATAAACCAGGCAATTTGAACCTACAGAATGCTCTCTCTTAATATTTATTTATTTATTTATTGTTACTTTTTTGCTGTAAAATAGTGGCCAAGAATACCTTAGTATTTAAGCTGAAGCTAGAAGTATAGCTTACTGGTCAGTTGGATTACAGTCATGTACCACTGCTGGTGCCACCAAGGATTACAGAACCTTAAATGATTACCTTTCAATGTTTTTTCAAAATTTACAAAATGCTCACTGAAGGACCTCACAACCATTGTGACAAAGATCTTTGAGATATGTTTTCTGAAACATTTGCCTCAAAATAGTTTTAACTGATAAAATTATGAATTTATGTTTAATTTGGTTAACAACATAGTTTTAATCACCAGCAGCATTTTTACATATTGTATATGTCAGGCCTCACCTCACCAGCTGTGGCACAATTCTGTGAACTTTTTTTATTTAGAAAAATGACTTTAGAAAGAATACCCTATTTCACATAATGACAGCAAAACTGCTTTATGACAAGATTTATCCACATCACATAAAATGAGTGTTCTGAAAGGTACCGGAGCATTACTTTTATGATTTGCATTTAATTTAGAAAACCTTTAATTTACCACCAAAATGTAAATTCAAACAGGCCAAAAGTTGCAGCTTGTAAAAATAGCAAATACATGTAATAAAAAACCAATATACAAATCTAAACTGAATATGCTGTTTATTAAACTGTCATAGAAAGTGTTCTCACTTGCATTAAAAAACATACTTCATCAAAACGTATCCAATATTTAAAACTCACTAAATAGTTAAATATTTAATCATATTATTTGTAATCTATAAATAAATCCTATAGTTGAATTATAAGCATGTTTAGTCTGCAATATGTCCAAGACAATTCTTGTTATCAGCTGCAGACATCTTCTCAAATGTGTATAACACAGGATGCAAGACTGGTTTTAAGCAATTTGGCTTCCTGCAAACCTAACATAACTGCTGTCAAACACATTAAAATCATTAGAAAAAAGAAGGGTTAAGTTATGGGTATAAGTCTTGAGTTTTGATATAGTTTCCACAATACTTGCTCTTTGGATAGTACACAAGAAAGAAGACAATCCTTTCTATACCCGAACACGAAGTATGACTTCATCTGGTGGAAGTATTTTTAAGGATAGATTAAAATACTAAAATAATGGTTAAATGAAGTTGTAAAAGAAGTTTCCCACCATACCTTCTCTAGCTAATTGTTCCACTAACTGCCCCTCTGTAGGTGTGTCTTCCATTGTCTATGATGCTGGTGCCATTGTTCCACTTCCATCCATTTTTTCCAGTATTCTCTATGGCTGTCTACTGGCATATATCAATCATTTGTTGATTGGTTGGTTTCTGTCCTACCCCTTTCTGATTGGCTGTATAACTGTTGTTTGGATGTGTTGCATTTAGATATGAAGATCTCCAGGCTACCTTTCTTGCTCCACTGGTTGGTCTAAAAAAAGCAGATGGAAATTCTTGATTGCATGCTGGCTCATTGGTAAGATTGTCGGTAGCTTCAGCAATAGCGGCTTCAGTGCAAGAAAAATGAGTAGATTCATAAACAATACCTTAAATAAGAAGCCCTATTCTGTCATTAAGGGTTTTCCATTCATCCAATAAACTCTACTTATAGTGGGAAACACTGGTAAGCTGATCAACTATTGACACTTTGGGATTAATTTTTCAGTAGTCTTCATCTTTAGAGAATGGGTAACCTGTACAGTTCTACCCTGACAGGAGAATGAAGTTTGAAACTCCAATGTCTAGCGTAATTGACTGACCTTCATCCTTAGTGGTTTATCAGCAAATCCTCAGTTCTACAGGACAGGACAATGGCAAATTTAGGTAGATTAAAAAGGCAAGGTGGATGGGTAAGATGGCAGTTACAATAACTTGCATTGTTTCATTTATTGGTTAGAATGAGACATCTGATGTGCATTCACTCAAACTAGCTGTGGCTATTGCATTTGTGTATATTATATATATATATATATATATATATATATATATATATATATATATATGTGTGTGTGTGTGTGTGTGTGTGTGTTTGATTCTGTATGCCGCGGTGGTATGGCGGTAGCATTGTTACCTCACAGCAAGAGGTTCTCCCATTTGATTCTCGGCTTGGCTTGGAAGGGCCTTCTGTGTGGAGTCTGCATGTCCTCCCTGCAGTTGGGTAGCGTTTGAAAGACATGCGTGTGTAAATGGGCATGCCTTCATTGAAGGTTGGGCGTCCAGCTGGCACCTTGGCATTTCGTAAAAATCTACTGCCAATCATTAGTGGACCGGAGTTCCGCTGTGGCGACCCCTTACCGGGAAAAAGCCGAAAGACAAACAAGCATGTGTTTGATTCTGTGCTTCTGAGTATGTGTGTACATACATTAAATAATTGTACAACTTAAATTTTGGATGTAAAATACTCCCTTCATCAACAGTTATGTATGCTACAGCAAGTCTGATTAATTTTGTGGAGGAAGTATTTTACATGTAAAATATATTTTAAAATGTATCTAATAATAATAATAATAATAATAATAATAATAAAAAAAATAAATACAAAACAATTTAATTGTGTGCCAGTTCTCTAAGCACAATAATGGCCTCCGTGGTGTGATATATATATATATATATATATATATATATATATATATATATATATATATATAGATAGATAGCACAGGGTTCTTATTACGTTATCGAAAGATAACATAATCGAATGCTCAGAACTTCAAAACAGCCACATTTCGAAGATCACATTGTGTGATCGCAGTACAGTGAAGATCAGGATATTTGCCCTTTCCTCACTGCAGTGCAATCTCTGAGTTGGAATATATATTTAGCGGGGGGTGTGGGGGGCACAGTCCCCCACAATTAAAGCTTCGATATATGGCTGTTTTGAAGTTCTGAGCATTCGATTACATTATCTTTTGATATCATAATATGAACCTGATAACACATGGGATGGCAGTCTAGTATGAAATAACATGGAATGGAATATCCATTCTAGATACAAGAAGTGAGTTGTAGGATGAAGGAAAATAAGAACTGTCAGCTTGTTAGTTACTAGTTCTGATGAAGTCCTGTATGTTAGAGAGGATGAAAGCACTAAACTTTTTTTTATGCGGATTAATAAATTCCTTGGGTTAGTACTTGCTGTTTCATGAGTGAACTTGCACGATTGATTGACTTGATTACACAGTCTCCTTTGTTACATGGTAAGACTGATTCCAGCTGGGATATTCATGGCAGTAGTAAAGTGGAAGTAATACAGACCAGTGGAAATAATAACGTTATTTTAACTGACAATGGAGCTTCACGGGACAACTTGAATGTTATTTTACAGTAGGAACAGAATGGAATCAGACAAAGTACTGTTATTTTTCATTTATTATATCACAATCATGAGAGACTCAAATAGAACATCGGAACTGTGACTGGAATTTCTTATTACGAGACTTTCAGTTTTTAAGGTTGGTTGGGGAAAAGGTTTAATTTTGAGCAGACTGCTGAGAACATTAAGGGTACCTGTGGTTCTGATTTTATTTCTTTGGACAATGTCATACAGACTTGAAAAGGGACTTATCAAATTAAATAGTTTATAAACTCAGAATCCTTATTTGTCTGACTGCCTAAAACTTGTTCCAGAAGGGCTACAATGTTACAAATCCCTCAAGGTGTTGAATCGAACACAATATTTTACAGAGGACTCAAATTGGTTTGAGTTAATGCAGGCAATTATTATGTTTAATCAAAGTAAAATTAGGGACTTCATTTCAGAAGTCAGAGATTTAAATATGAGAATAATGGCTGATTGTCAGGCCATTAACAAAGTAGATAGATATTGTGATGTTGTGTGAAACAGGAAGAAAAATATATTAGTCCATGACAGATAACAATACAACAAACAACTTATCCTATTCTGAAGGTTGAACACAGTGATTTAATTACTAGGACCAACATTAATAGTTCCACCAATGGTTGTTCTGTTATTGGCAAAGGGAAAGTATTGGAACAAGAAACTGAACATCCTGATTCCAATACATATTACAGCTGGCAGGAAGATATTAAAGAAGTTGTCCCTTTAGACAGTTCCCCTCTCCACAGATCTGAGAGGTTAGCAAACCAGAAGGTTTTAAAGAGGGGATGCAAATATTCACTCACTTCATGGGGGGAGCAACAGTAACCCCACAATGGTTCCAACAAAGAAGGGGAGGAGGAAGAGGAAGGAGTGGTAACTATACATATTAAATGGAGTTATTTAAAGTACTAATGATTTGATAATTGAACATGAGGGTATTGTAGTTTTGTCATAAAGGTTTTAAAATGTTTCAATTACAGCAGCCTCAAAATTATACATGAATACTTTTCTTTGCTTCAAAAAGAGTTTACCTTTGCACCCAGTAAAAATAATGATATTGCTGATTCTGCTATTAAATTTAAGATATTTACTAGGAAGATATATTTAGCACTTTAAGAACAGGCACTGTGGGAAAGTGTTAGCACAGGTCTATATAAAAGGAAAAGCATTTTTAACCCACCCATGCATCCATTAGTTCAGGCTTTTGAAGCAGCAATTATTTTTGAAATGTGCAAAATTAAAGGCACAGGCAAAGTATATGCAAGTCATAACTTGGAACATGAAGGATTTAGGTTAATGAAAAAAACTGATAGATGAGAAATCACTTAGAATAATGAAACCAGATAAAGGTAGAGGTGTGGAGATTTTTGACTCTATTGATTACATTACTACTATTTTTAATATTTTACATGATCACAACACATATCTTGAGGTTTTAAGGAATGAAATAAATATAAGTTATATGAAAATTGATTTGTGACTTGAGAATTGATTATGTCAGGTGCTTGTTGATGGACTCATTTATAATTTTTTTGAGGAATCTACATCCAGTGATCCCAACTGTATTTGGGATACATAAAGTAAATAAAAATATTTACAATCCTCCACATTGATCTATCATAGCAGTGCAGGACTCCAAAACATACCCCATTGTAATGTATATTGACAGACTATTAAAACCAATTTTTAACAAGGTGAAACACATTCTTAATTACTTATGGCATTTCTTGAGCAGAATGATTAATGATTTATACAACAAAGATGTCATATTTCTTAATATTGATGTGATCAATCATTTCACTTGTATCGCTCAAGATGAGGGGATAAGTTTATTTCAAAAGCAATTTTGAGCTTTGATTTTATGAGCGGACATAGCATTAAAGTTATTATGGAATTTGCTGGTGTGGTTTTAGAAAACAATTTTATATACTTTGAGGGAGAAACATTCAAGCTGACTGAAGGTGCCCCAATGGGTACTGCTTGCTCCCCTATGTTTGCAAATTTAGTGATGCTGGCTTGGGAGAGGAAATACATTTTTTCCATCTGATTATTAAAAATACTGTACATTGTATTTAGTATATTTTGATGACATCTTTAATCTTTGGAATGGTCCACAAGTGAGTATTGAGGGTTTTATGAATTTCATCAATGGGACAGATACATTTTCAAAATTTACCCACCATTACGATAAACCTACAGTTAATTACTTGGATACAAGTATTTCTGTGGTTGATGGGAATTTCTCATCCAACATGTATTACAAGCTCACCTTTAGTAACAGTTATTTACACTTTGGGAGTTTACACCCCTATAAGTTGAAGAAGGGTATACTAAAAGGACAGTTCATTCATTTAACATGTATAGTTTCTGACCTTATGATTTTCAACATTGTGAATGATAAGTTTACATAAATGTTTTTATACAGATGATACCCTAAAAAGTTATTTTTGACATTAGGGGTAAAGTTAAAGAAATAAGAAAAGTTTATTTTTTGCCAGTTTTGGGCTGGTTTACAGAAACAGCTTGGGACATGACAGAAAGAGTGAGAAATGTTGATACTGTCCTCATTTTGCAGTACAACTCGTAGTCAGTTACTAAGAAGTGAAACATTTTAAGGCAAATGGTATGGTGTTAGAAACTGTAGGTTTAAACCCATGTTTTGTAGTTATAACTGCAGACAATATCAAGAATTTATTGGAAAGAAAGCAAACATATATAAAGAATGGGTGTAATCAGATGAAAGGTACAGAAAACTCTAGGTGTTGCAACTAGTATCCATTTATTTACACTGAACATGGATTACATTTGAAGAACCTAAATGGCAGGGTCAATGTTAGCTATAGGGGTTATATCCTTCCAAGGATATAACAGCTGGCAAGCTTCCAAAACTTCAGGGCACCTTCCATGTGCCCAAACTGTCAAGCAGCTGGAGATGAGCTGATTAAAAGGCAAATTTAAGAGTGAAGCCCTTCAGATTTTTCCTGCCACCAAAGAGTACACTCCTCTGAGGCTTTTTTAGGATTGAAAGTTGGCTTGTGCTTTCCTTTGCTGGGCAGATACATTCTCTTTATGGAAAAAATACTTCCATTTTCTTATATTTATTGATGTTTTATTACTCTTCTCTTCATAAAGTTATTTTAAAGCTAGGAGTATTGTGTTTTAATGTACTTTTTTGAGACTGTAACATACTTTTAAATGGAGCACTTTTTTCTGTCAGTTTTAAAGTGGTATAAACTAACTGACAATACATTTTCTGTAGATGAATTGTATTTAATTTCTCATTGTGTGGCTGCCATAGTGTTTGAAAGTGCTTTTTACTGTGCTTTTTCTGTCAAAAAAGTAACTACTGTGGACTGATAGTTTTACTAGCATTGTCTGCTCGTTTCCAAAAGGAAAGAGGCACCATTTTTCGCTTGACCATGGGTCACTTCATTGGTCCCATGGTCGGTCCTTCTTCCAGTCACAGAAAGAAAAAGTTACGCAAACAGCTTTTCCCATCTCAGCAGACTAGCAATTTGCTTTAGCCATAGGTGAATGATTCTACTGTGACCATTTGTTGTACTTCAGACCACTCATCTTATACACCGAATCCCTAGCCACTATGGACCGTGGGTTAGTCACATCTTCTGTGGCAGATGGAATCCCCTCTGTGGGCAAAGAATAGCCACTCTTGTTGGTCCTGGGAGATGGGGAAGGGAAGGTTTCCCTGTTATGTTAGAATGCTGTACCCATTCCTGGGGAAGCTGCTGTTGCCATTAGTAACATGGTTGTCCCCATATTTATTTTCAAAAAGAAACAGAAAACCAAACAAGCATCTACTTTAATTCAGGCTATTGATCCTTCTTGTAGAGTAGTTTCTGACAAAGCAAAGAAGAATGCCTCTTTTCCTGGAAAGATTTAAGATTCTGAATCTGAACAGGAAGGTGTATGGACAGGATCAAGGTTTTATCCTCAGATTACTGATTCAGACTCAGACGAGAGCTCATTTTCAGATTCTTCCATTGAGAGTTTCTCTTTCTCTGGGACAATTGCTAGAATGTACCAGTGTTTTCAGTGAGAGAACAATGAGGTTTCTCAGTCCCTCAGAAAATACTATGAGTTGTTATGGAAGGGTATTTTTTCCCAGAACCTATAACCAATCATTCTTTCGTGTCTACTTCAGAGGTTGTGTGTCTTACTGCCTGCAATTTTCCAGATATTCCAATCCTACTCTTTCTAATAAGGATGGGAACATTTATTGATAGGTATGGGAAAAACAAGTGTACTTCTGCAGCTTTGATTTCAGAATTTTAAATTGTCAGGCTCATATGTTAAAGTTCATTCTGATATATTGTAAAAGCATGAACGGTGTTTTATCTATAGTTTCTACTTTTGAAGAAATCACTTCTTTAAATAACTTAGCTTCTTTTATTGCACAGACCACTACTCATTGCTTGCAGTGTGTGTATGATTTGTTTTTTATTTCTTCCAGGGCTATGGCCACCGGTACTGTTTTAAGGAAGTTGACTTGGCTGCAGTCTTAGATCCTCCCAGATGATTTAAAAAATGAGATTTAAAATTTTCCTTTAGGTAGACCTTTAGTGTTTTGCCCCTCTGCTGCAAAGGCGATCAAAAAGTGTGATATGTTCACATGTTCATTGAATGTAGAAATGTTCAATACTAGAAAGACCAGATATTTTGTAAATGCTTTATGGTCTGAAAACTGTCATATTTCTAACTCACTAATCCTAGTCAATGTTCCTATACCTAATGTAGTACCTAAGTCTCTGAGTCAATTACTCTGGTCAGTTCTTGCAATTGCCAGAAAAAGGTATTACTTTGAACTGGAAAAGTAAACAAGATTCGATGTTTAAAGATTTTATTAATTTAGCAAAAGTTGTTTGCAAAAAATATACTGTAAACAATTTGTTATAGAACTCATAACATTACTCATAAAAAATAGTATGACAAAAACTGGAAAACCTTTTGAACAAATACTGATAACTTATCATGGATAAAATGATTGTTTATCATGGATGAATGTAAATATTGTAAATAGTTTTATTGTTTTATTGCATTTGTTATATGTACATTTGCATATGTTTATAATGAAAACAAAAATGTTTTTGAAAAGAAAAGTGTGATAAAAGGGCAAGTTGATCCAGGGAAACTCAAAGATTTTTCAGATTTCCAAATTGTCCAAGGGATTTTCTTTCTCTTCATCCAACTTTGCACAAAAAAAAAAAAACAGAATAACAGTCTCAACAGAATTCATGTAAACAGACGTTTAAGAAGTGTCAAGGGAGTTCCAAAAAGAAGTCTCTAACCTCCCAAAACCAAGGACAGTCCAACAAGTCTGAATGACTATTCAAGAGACCTTGTGACCCCCCCCTCCCATCCTGGCTCCTATTCTCTTTATCCAAAAAGTCTGAGTCTCAGTTTTTCTCTTAGGCAACAGATTGCTTCAAACAAATGAGTTCTGAAAATCATTCAACAGGGTTGCAGATGGCAGTGGAAGAAATTCCTCCTTTCCAGGGGCTCATTCCTCATCCTGCAGATCAGACTCTTCTGTTTCTTCCTGTTCTTCATTGTACGCTGTCCCAAGATGTGATAGAAGCAATTCTTCCTTCCCAGGTGAGGAGGGGGATTATTCAGGGATGTTCTTAATGGCAAAAAAAAAAGAAAAGAAAAGAAAGAAAATGCAAGATAAGTCAAGATAAGATAATATTAGATTTGGAGACCAGTTCTGGATATTTCTTTCCTAAACCTGTTTGTGATAGTGTCCAAATTCAAAATAATGACTGTTACCTCTTCTTCCTTTTTCAAGTTTCCTGATAACTAGACTTAAAAGATGCTTATCATTACATCCCAATTCATCCAGACTTCAGGCATTTCTTAAGGTTTTGTGTGTCTGGATCATATTATCAGTTCTCCACCTTAACCTTTGAACAGTTTACTGCACCAGTATTGTTCACAAATTGTCCGGCTCCAATTATAGTTCATTGCAGGCTACAGGGTATCCACATTTTCTTTATTTAGATGACTTGTTTATCTTTTTTAAGAGTCTGTCACTTGTGTGAGATGCCTCTTGCACAAGCTGGCATTCCAAGAGAACATCCAAAAGTCTTTCTTGACTCCCTCACAAAGGATTGTGTACCTGAGATGTCAACTAGACACCTCAGTTCAAAGTGCTTTTCTTCCACATGAAAAGATAGATCTTTATGTGCATATATTTCTAAGATTTTCCACTTGAACTTTGGTCACTACAAGAGAATAAATCAAGATTTTGACTCTCATGGCATCTATGATTTTCATGATGACAAGACACCACATGAGAAAGAGATAGTGGTATCTGAAATCCTTTTGGTCTCAGCATCAGCATCCTTTATCTTTTCAGATCTCAGTACTGGGGTTTGTCAGCAGAGAAATTTTTGGTGGAGACAACAGATATCCTTAAATCCAGGTCACCCCTTCTTCATCCCAGCCCCATAGCAGTCACCATAGGCCCTCCAGACTTTGCTTGGGAAGCTGTTTTGGGAGGCATAAAAGTGCAGGTGGTATAGGACACCATGGACAGATGCAAGTACATAAATATCAGGGAGATGCTTTCCCTGATCAAGGCACTCAATTGTCTGAATAATCTTTGGTCCCCTGGACCTCTTCAAGTGGTTACAGACAAGACCACAGTCATGTGGTACATCAACAAGTGAGGGGGAACCAGGTCATACCCACTTTGCAGACTATCCATGTTAACTTGGGCTATATCTTCACAGCACAATCTCATCCTACAGGCATGCTACATTCCGTCAAATTATAATTATGTGGCAGACAAGCTGAGCAGGACCAGGGAATACCTTCATGAATGGCATCTAGATCAGGGGGTCTTCCGAGATTTGATTCATCTGTGGGGAGTTCCTCATGAAGACCTCTCTGAACAATCAACTGGCAAAATTCTGTTCCAGGACTCCTTGCATGAAGGCCTGGAAGACAGATGCCTTTTCTTTTCTTTGGACAGGACTGTTCCTATATGCTTTTCCATCCTTTCTACTAATACCCAGGGAATTTCTGAAAATTCAAAAGAAATCCCCCAAGATCATTATGATGACTCCCTTCTGACCCAGGCAACTGTGGTTCTTCCTTCTTTTGGAAATGGCCTGTGGCAATTACTGCAAACTTCCTCACAGAATGGATCTACTTACACAAGAACAGGGATGTTTGATATACCCCAGCATCAATCATCTCACTTGACTGCCTGGATGATAGGGTCTTAATCCCTTTTAGGCACATGTTTTCTGAGGACATGAAGTTACTAATGGAGGCAAGAAAGCCAAGACTAGAAATTCCTATATTAGCTAGCAAAATGCTTTATACTTGGTGCAAACAACATAACCAGCACCCATTCAGGGCAAGGTGTTCTCTGGTTTTACAGTATTTATGTGAGTTCCTATTCCCATGTCCTTCCTTATTCCCCTGTCAGGGTTTGTTTATCAGCCATTTCAACATGTCTGCCCATGAATCCTTCTCTTTCAAGGCAGTCTCATGGCAAAATGTTCTTGAAAGGTATTTTGTATAAAAGGCCTCCAAGTAAACTGGTGGCCCCTCCTTGGGTTCTTACCTTTGTGTTAGAGAAGCTAATACTTGTTCCGTTTGAACCAGCTAATCTGTCTGACTTGAGGTTCTTAACATGGAAAACAGTTTTATTGATTGCTCTGACTTCTGCAAGAAGAGTATCAGAGTTGCAAGCTCTTATGGTGAGTCAAAGCTACTTCATCTTCCAAGGGGACAATGTTTCTTTGAGAATTAATCTTTATTTTTTGCCTATAGTGCTAAAGGAATTTACTTTAAGTCAAACGATCCATGTTCCCATTTTCTTTCCTATACTTAAACATGAGGGAGAAAGGATGCTCCATATCTTGGATGTCCACAAAGAATTCAGCTACTATCTTGACAGAACTAAATCTTTCAGATATTTGGATCAATTGTTAATTTCTTGTGAAGTTAAGAAGAAGGGACAACCTATGCCAAAACAGACTATTTCCAAATGGTTGTCTAAGGCTATTGCCTTTTGTTATACTTACTGTGACAAATCTATTCCAGGCAGGGCCAAGGCCTACTCTACCAGGGCTTTTCTAGGTCTTTTCTCATCTATGGATTTTTGGAAAGGGTTGGATTCTAGAAGTATTTATGAAGCTGCTACTTAGCCCTGTGCACATACTTTTACAAAGTACTATAAGTGTGATTCCTTCTCTAGGTCTACATCAAGTTTTGCTAGGACCATTTTCCGGGGTCTCTAGGTCCCTTCTCCTTCATCCTCTCAAATGTAATTAGCTACGGTAATCTACCCAACCCATATAGCTAAGGGTCATGGAGCAATGATCAATATGAAGAGCACAGTACAGTTGCATAAGCTGAATGTACCATAACAGTAGATGTTGAGATGATAACTGCTGCAGTAGCTGCTTCCTTCCTCCATTCCCCTCGTTTTTGGCGTGTTTTATGCAAGGGTGTGGACATTTATTTTTTGTTATTCTAAGTGTTGTCCTTTTAGAGCTCAGCCTCCCTCTTTCTGCTGTCAGGAAAGCTCTGAAGGGCTTTGTGCTTAAACTTGCCTTTCAGTCAGCTCATCTCAAGCTGCTTCACAGTTTGGATTTGTGGATGGTGCCCTGAAGCTTCGGAAACTGGCCAGCTGTTATATCCTTGGCAGGATATAACCCATATAGCTAAGGCTTCTACAGCAGTGATCATTCCAACATCTACTCTTATGGTAAGTTCAACCTACACAACTGCACATTATTCTACAATAGGGTAACTATTTTAGTAAGGGCTTGGTCTATCTGGCTATTAGTAACACCTGATCAAGTTATTATATGGGAGAAACTGAAAGGTTGTTCTTTAACAGAATTTACAAACTCCTTTATGGCACTGCAAAGAAGAATGTAAGCAATGCAGTTTTTAAACATTCTATTGTGCATAAATTATTTTAAAGGTTTCTGTTTGTCATTTAAGAAATAGTGATTCTAATGCCAGGGGAGGTGCATGGGAGAACAAATGTGAGTATAATAAATTATTACAGAAATTTAGGTTAAACACGAGCACACCACCTGAGTTAAATGAACATATCTCAGTAGCTTCAGTCCTTCATATGCAAGCTGCTAAATTGTTAATAAATGTCTATATTTTCTTAATATTCATAATTGTAAACATGATATAGTTGAAGTAAATGTTTTTAAGGTGACTTTTTATTGAGTTTCTCATGAGAAATCAAGTTCAATTTTTTAATTAATTTTTTTGTAATTGTAGGAGGCTGTATAATGATTGTTTGGTGGTTTTAGTATGAGTTTTCACAAGCTGGTTTAAACAGATGCCATAGCATTAAAATTGCTGTTTTGTTATGAGGTGATGTTATATAGGGATTGTTAGCTTGTTAGTTACTGGTTCTGATGAAGTACTATATGTTAGAAAGAATGAAAGTGATAAAATATTGTTTTTTTTTTGTGTGGATCAATAAAATCCTTGGGTATGTACTTGCTGTCTCCTGAGTTCATCAAGGTGTTTCAGGTTTGTGCAAATCTGGGTCTGAATTTTTGCCATTATACTCTTTTGTCAGTTCTTTCTTAAGTCTTATGATGAGTGGCAAAAAAAATTAATGTGTTCGAAAATCAGCCCCCTGTATATTACATTTACCATTCCTCTATTTTTTAATTACTATTTCTTGTTGACTTCAGTGTGGTTTACAGTAGTTGAGTAAGCTGCCTATTGAATACAGCTTTAGGAAATGTTGTTGGCTTTTATGAGTGGAGTATCTTGTAAGAGTTTCTCTGCTCTAGTTCTGAGGTACTTTTTACCCCTAGATTTAATAAAATTCATGTAGGCATAGTGTAGAGTCTACACAGAATATTACTGTGTCCATATGCACAGTTCCCTCTCAGCAGCGCACCATGCATATTAATTATGGTACTTTGCTGATGAAGAGCCTTGGACCATGGTTATTGAATTAGTGTAGGGGGTGTGGTGCTAACTGTAACCGCAGATGAGTAACACAATCCCTGCACTGTCCAATTGTATTGTAGCAATGTAATTTTTTTTCTTTAAAAAGCATGTTTTTGTAGCATGGCGTGGAGCGCAGCAGTGCTAACTGGTGCCAAGCCACCTGCCAGACATTTAAAAACAGAAACCGGATATATTTATTTATGTAAAGGTCAAGTTTAAGCATAGCTGAGTGGGTTTGCATGGAACGCTCAGCACTGCTTAAAGGTAGCTCAAAGGTATATGTAAAGACATAGCAAAATTCCACATATCCATATAGCTAAATGGATAGAGTTATGGCCTCATGTGTAGTAGGTGCAGGGTTTGAATACATGAAAGGGCATGTAAGCATTTTTGTTTGAAATACAAATTATGCAAATTATTTATAAATACTGGCTTGCTGTGCTCACCTAAGCTCTGCTAAGACCTGCTAAGTCCTGCTAAGCACCACATAAACACAATAACGTCTAAAAATGTTTATGCACTGCTTGGCTTTGTTTAGCTGGTCTGTGCACTGCTAAGCAATGCTAAGCATATGGGTTTTTGGGTTTTAGTACTGCTCATCTCAGCTGTGCTGGTTTGCATGCTGCTAAGTGATGTGCTGTATTTTTAAATGTTGCCAATGGCATGTAAGAGCGGGAAAATAAGCTATATTAAGCCCAAAAGGTAGGAATACAGCATAATCTGCTAGAGTTCTGTCTCTGTAGGATACTATGGCAGACTTTGGTGAGGGTTTGTGCTTTTGGGCACAGAATTGGGGCATCCTGGAGTCCAGGGTCATGGTCGTACTCCTTGTAAAAAAAAACATGAGGACCGGCTACTGCAGGGAGGTTACCAGGGCACAGAGTGCAAGGCTGAGGCCTGGGACTGGCTGACAAGGGACTTCACCAGTGCACCTGGTATCCCCCACATAGGTGAGCAGTGTCATCACCGCTATAATAATCTGAAGAGATGTAAGGGGGATCTCTTGGATACCTGGGTCCAAGAATTTCAGGCAGAGGATGTCCTACATGTATGTAAGTACTTTCACCTCTGTACCACCAATATCTAATCTGAATGTCTGCTAAACTGGTATGCATAATGGTGGTCTTCTCTCCCAACAGCTGCAGAAGAGAGGGTTCACAATGCTGAGGTGCATGCTGAGAGCTTGGCCAGGTTGTGTTGTGAGTGTGGCGGAGGGGTGATAGTCACCCAAGATCAACTACCGGCCATGGTGTGCAGGATCATTCATAAGAGCTATGAACATCACCTAAGCTGGATTGAGGGTACACTGGACAACCTGGTGGGGCTAGTTGAACCCTGGTGACTATCCTCCAGCACAGCCACCTTTGGGGCAGTGAAGCAGCAGTGTCGACTGCCCATGGGTCAGGATGTCAGTCACGCTGGTGCCATCTGGAGCACATGCATTTCAGATTCCACAACACCCTCCTCATTCAAGGTGTTCACCCTTCTACTGTGTCACACACCACCTCTGTCTGCTATATTGTCTGTCTGCAACTGCATCCTGTCCTACACAATTTACCTCCCCACATGTACCTATAGCCATTCCCCAACATTCCACTCTCTCCTTATTAAAAAATAAATGGGCTCCTGTCCCACAAAAACTATTGTTGCATACGTAGCTCTCTATTTCACACGTGTCCACTTGACACAACTAATTTGGTCTAATTGGCTTGACAGCACATTTATGTTGTCCTCACCCCTCTCTCTGGGGTTTGAGAGTCCAAATTCATCCACAAAATCTGTGAAAATGCATATCTGTTGCTATACAAGAAATGGAAAGTTATGGTTTTTCCTACACTCTTCCTGCACATCCCTACCTGCCTTTCAGTGTATTTTTTCCCCTTGCTTGCCCCATTTCACCACTTTCCTATCACCCCCTTTTTCTTTTCTTTTTTAATTTTTTACCATGGGTTTGCAAGGAGCTAAGCAAAGCACTGAGATGTGGGACAACATGATGCACAGCGCAAATCTGCTTATATGAGCTTTAATGTGATATAATGATCTTATGTGTTTTGCACAGTGTTAGACACATGTACAAAATAAGTACTTCTGCCATGTTTTGATCACAGGCCTCTGTCAATCATAGCCTACTACACTAATCTACTACACCATACAGATCTTAATTAAAACAGCTATTTCCAGCAAAGCATACTGAGTGCCACAGACAGACTGAAATTAAACCTAATAGAAAAAATGGGGGTGTACCTTGGACTCTGATGCAAAAATACACCAGTAGACAGCCAAATAAATAATAATGGCAGTACATGAGGCCTGGGATAGCAAGTAAATGTTCCCTTTTATCTGCAACATCTTTAAACACATCTACTAAGGCATCAATGGCACAGTGCATATGTTCAACTGGGACCCTGCTGCGGAACAACTGCCTTTGAAAGCCATGTACATACTGATAGTTGCAGACGTGTGTCATAGCCTGTATGTCTGCACATATATCTGGCAAATACATCTGCTGCAGCACCAACTCAGTAGCTCAGTCTGTTAAATGCTTGCACACATTTTGCTACACACAATCCTGGGTTTGAATCCAGTGTGTTGCACTTCAATTACATTGTTGTGAAGACAGCAAGTAATGACTGAGTCATGCAATTTTAATCCCCATAGGTTACTGCTATTGAATTATCTGCTGCCAAGTTTTGCAAGTCAAAGGCCTGCAGGTAGGGACACACTGCATGTATTTGTGTAGCTTAACTATATGTTTTTTACTACTCTGCTATTGGCATTGTTGCATAAAAGATGTACCTTAACCAAATGCCTCAGTTGGACTGCAAAGGGTACTCTCAGCCTGGCTCTCCTGTAACAACAGGGCTGCCACTGCTGCCACAGTTACATGTACAGCTTGCTGGCCTCCAAATTGTTCACACTCCCCCCCTATGTGTCCTAGGCTGCAATTGCAGCCTGGAGCATACACAGCTGTATGTTCAGGTAGCTGCTACAGACTGACCATACCTCCCAATTACCTATTACAGGTGATCTGGACACAACCATACATAAAAGAGGGGGACAAAGGCCCAGAGTTAGAGACATATCTCACAGTTTGCCCCTACAAAGACAGTAAGTTGATAGAATAGCAGCTATTGCATTAGCATGCATATCCTGATGGGTATGAAGTGTGACACTCACATTTCTCTCTCCCGTTACTGACCTCAAACCACAATGTTGGCTAGTGAACTGACAGATGAGAACACTGTCATGGGATACTGACCATACATATGAGGCAAATCTGTGGACATATGTCATACATCCCTACAGTGGTCAGTATTTGTGCTTACCCTCCTGTGATGCTATAGTCTCCACATCTCAGTAATGTTCATCTCAAAAACTAGGAAAGGAGCCAAGGCCAACAGGAAGTCCTCATATATTGCACTGTGGTGTCATGTCATTGGCTAATGATAGTACAATTCAGCTGTTTTGTATGCAGTTAGCAATTCTGAGCCACAGATTGGTGCAGAGGCAATTACCTGTTAATGAGCATTACCTATAAAAGGCAGGCAACTGCTTATGGGGAACAGGTCTGTATGTGGTTTTATGCACATAGACAGACAGTATATGTGAAAAGCATTTGCAAAGGAATGCTTAAAAAAAAGGAATACATTACTCTACCAGGTATGTACTAGATTTCCCCATAAAACCGGATGCAGATGACAGGATGGAGGTATGGGGAATATGGATTACAACAGTAGGCTTCTATTATATCTATGATATTGACATGTCAGTGATTCTCTGCTGTCCAACACCTACAGGCATGCTTCTCAACTGTCCATGCTTTGAATCACATCTCTGCTCTGTCCCTGTCAATCCCTCTTACAACAGTTGCCTGTTGTAGTAAAGATAGTGGATTACATGTAAGACATAGTGACACTAAGTAAGGGTGTACACTCCTGTAACATCAAATGATGTACAGTAATTCACCTCCTCTCAGTCTGTCAATGTCACCCATAAATATGTCTAACATTATAAAAGTGTCCCTGATGTACTCTGGCTAAGTCCCTGTTTTGTGGACATTTGTCCCTGTCTGGTTGGGAGCTATTCCTAACATACCTCTCAACCTCCTACAGTAAAATATTAGGACAAAGCCATAATTAATGGGAGACAAAGGCCCACACTCAGCCAATGCATCTCAACTCAAACTCAAACTCAAACCAAACTCAGCTGTCAACTGTTTAAGACAGCCTCTGGCGCCCCCACACCACACCCTGTGCATGTGATGGTACCTGTGCCACATCCCTGCCATCCATGCCGTCAATGCAGGGACCTGCAAATGTGTCTGATGCACTGGGTGACTATATTACTTTACATGTGTTTGTGTAGTGCAGTAGTGTTATGCCATGGCAGTTGTTGTGGGCCATGACAGATACTGTATGCTGGCATGTTTCTTGACTACACATCAAACTTTGTGTATCTTCGTTGCCTGTTGGTACACTGGTGGTAGTGTTACAGAATGACAGGCATGTCATTGACCTGTGTATGTTTGTGTCCCAGGAGGCTGAGTGGTTCAACTATGGACCCAAGCATGTGCCATGAAGTTTATTTGATATCAGAGTGTCAGCTAGCACTCTTAAGGTGGATGATATCAGCAGGCTTTGTAAAGGAGGACAATGTTGAGGACAGCAGCTAGTCACAGGGCCTTAAAATGCATAACTGTTGCACAAAGATAAGCCAGATGGGCATGTCTGCAGTGCCACAAGGGGATATATGTACATACATATACAGAAGTTGGATGATGTGAGAATAGAAAGCCTACCTATCTAGTGTTATACACTACAGCTTGCAGTACTTATTGCATGTGCCATGGAGTTTATCTTTTATTAGATTGTTAGCCAGCACTCTTAAGGTGGATGACATCAGTAGGCCTTGTAAAAAAGGCCAATGTTGAGGCCAGCAGCTAGTTACAGGGCATAAAATGCATAACCATTGCACAGAGATAGCCCATACATGCTTGTCTGAAGTGCTGCATGGGGATATATTTACACACACACAAGTTGGATGATGTGAGATTAGAACCCCTTCCAGAGTTAAGCCAGATGGGCATGTCTGTATTGCCACAAGGGGATATATGTACACACACACACACACACACACACACACACACACACACACACACACACACACACACACACACACACACAAACACACACACACACACACACGCAGAAGATGATGTGAAAATAGAACCCCTACCTATCTACTGTTACATACTACAGCTTGCAGAACTTATCACATGTGTCACAGAGTTTATATGTTACTATCTTGTCAGCCAGCACTCTTATGGTGGATGACATCAGCAGGCCTTGTAAAGGAGGCCAGTGTTGGGGCTAGCAGCTAGTCATAGGGCCATAAAATGCATACCATTGCATGGAGATCGCCCACATTTGGCATGTCCATCATGCTGTGAGGGGGTTCCTATTAGAAGACCAAAGATGCATTTTCTTGGTCAAACTTAAAAGACTGAAATGGCAAAATATCGAAGTGGCTTTTAAGCAAATTCTTTCCCTGGGAAGAATTTGCTTGGCCACTTCATTACTTTGCCATTTTTGGCACTGTAGTGGGGTCTCAGAGTTGGTATATTTATGTAGGGGGGGTGAGGGGGCGAAGCCACCCACTTAATGTAATGTTTAAAGTGTTTTGTTTTTTTTTTTGGTTGGAACAGCGATTTTTTTTTTTCCCTTGGAAAAAAAATCACTGTTCTGACAGTTCGACAGTGTAAGCTTTCACTTACATAGGGTTGATTAATCACTGTTTGCTTTTTTAAGCATTTGGTGATCTAATATAGACCCACTGTGAGGGGATATATTGATACACACACACACACACACACACACACACACACACACACACACACACACACACACACACACACACACACACACACACACACACACACACACACACACACACACACACACACACACACACACACACACACTCACAGAGTTAGCTGATGTGAGATTAGAACTCCTACCTATCTAGTATTACACACGACAGCTCACAGTACTTATTGCTCGTGCCACAGGTTATGTCTGTTGCATCTGGTGATGCAGGCACAGTTCTTGTGGAGTACACAAAGTGGTTTTGTGTTAGACAGCATGTGTGGCCTGCAGAGTCATACTGCTTGGTACTTTTATTGTATCTAGTGTCCTAGGGGTGGGATACCTTGTAATATCAAAAAATGGAAAAACAATTGCTCTGGAAGTCCAACCAACACAAATACAAAAGAGCAATTGTAGAAGAAAAGCTCGACTCCTTGGTAATTTGCAATACAATTTATTCCACAGAGACTCCTATTCCTCCAAACACATTAACGCTGTACAAAAATATATCCTGCGTTTTCGTTTCAAGTAACTTCCTCAGATGAAGAAAACTGAATGCATACCTACAAAATACCCAGTAATATATACCCTCCAAATCAATTATCTAATAATTAATTAATAAATCAATTAAATATTTTAATTCATCAAACTTTAAAAACCTTATGAAATACATTAAATAACCATTATCTATTAAAAAATGAATACTTCAAAAGATAGAAATATATCATATAAATACCTTCCTATAAAAACATTTTTCATCCATACTACATTCATTTTAATAGCAATATAAAATACTTTTAAAAAACCATTTAAGAATATGACTGAAAGTTCTATGTGGCCAATAGCACCCTCTAGTGTTAGGAAAAGAATTTATTCCACAGACCAAACAGAATAATCACTCCATTCATTTATATTTTTTGTATTTTGTATTATATACAATTCAAGCAAACAAAGGTGGCCAAATATTTTGTCCGCATGGGAAGAAAGATATATTATTAATTCGAAATATAGCCACTGCTGGAAGTTTTATAAGTGCTTTTTGGATGATATGTGCTTTCTATGGGTAGTTCAGAGGTGGAGTTTTCTGAGTTCTTTGAATATATCTCAGAGTCCACTGATTTTTTGGATTTTACATACAAAATTGATATGAATATTCTAAATTATCTGGACATCTCCATTGGAAAGGGCGAGGAAGGCTTCTTTTCAAAAATGTATAGAAAGGAAACCTTCTCGAATTCCTATTTAGCTTTCAATAGTACTCACCCCTATCACCAGAAGAAAGGTATTGTGAAGGGGCAGTACGTAAGGGGAAGCCGTATGACTTCAAGAGAGAGTGATTTTGATGACGAGTGTAAAAAGCTGCATGAAATGTTTATTGTTAGGGGTTACCCTATTTTCCTTGTGGAAACCATAGAGAAGGAGGTTAGGGCAGGTAGGCAGGATAAATTTAAACCCATCCTGGGGGTCAAAGTAGGATTGAACGAGATAAAATCGAAAGTAGATAAATATGAAGGTGAAAGTAATTTTGTAGTGGACTTTAATGGGGACACTGTTAAAATAAGGAAAATTTTGGAAGATGAATGGATTAGGTTTGGGGAAATTTCGGACCTGGAAGGAATTTTTGAGACACCTTTGAAATGTACCTACCGAAAGGGGAAAAGTCTAAAGACCATTTTGGAGGGTAAAAATGAGTGGAATAAATTTAGAGATGGTAAAGTTGGCACTTTCAAATGCAGGCGATGTTCCCAGTGCCCATACATATGTACAAAGGAGACTATCCTTATTAGTTGTAGAGATAGATTGATCCAGAGTAGATATTTTGCGGATTGCGATACTAGCGGAATAGTATACTTAGCATTGTGTGACCATTGTGATGCATTTTATGTGGGTAAATCCGAAAGGAAGTTGAAAAATAGAATATACGAGCATAATTATGAGATTAGGACTAAATGCATTAACAATGCTCTGTATCAACACAAAAGGAGTTGTCAGGAAGCGAAGTTTAGTTTTTTATTTTGGAAGTGGTAGAAAAGAATATAAGGGGCGGTTTATGGGAAACGTCTATAGAATACAAAGAATTATTGTGGCAATTATCATTGGAAGCCAATAAGTTTCCAGGTTTGAATGATGCAGTTTCCCTTGCCCCAGTCCTAAAGCTGAGAGCAGCAAAACTGTAGGCCTTTTTTTACCTTTCATTCAGGTTCTGAAAAAATATTTGGCCCCCTTTGTTTGCTTGAATTGTATATAATACAAAATACAAAAAATATAATAAATTAATGGAGTGATTATTCTGTTTGGTCTGTGGAATAAATTATTTTCCTAACACTAGAGGGTGCTATTGGCCACATAGAACTTTCAGTCATATTCTTAAATGTTTTTTTAAAAGTATTTTATATTGTTATTAAAATGAATGTAGTATGGATGAAAAATGTTTTTATAGGAAGGTATTTATATGATATATTTGTATCTTTTGAAGTATTAATTTTTTACTAGATAATGGTTATTTAATGTATTTTATAAGGTTTTTAAAGTTTGATGAATTAAAATATTTAATTGATTTATTAATTAATTATTAGATAATTGATTTGGAGGGTATATATTACTGGGTATTTTGTAGGTATACATTCATTTTTCTTCATCTGAGGAAGTCACTTGAAACGAAAACGCAGGATATATTTTTGTACAGCGTTAATGTGTTTGGAGGAATAGGAGTCTCTGTGGAATAAATTGTATTGCGAATTACCAAGGAGTCGAGCTTTTCTTCTACAATACCTTGTAATATCCCTGCTATGTGTGTACACTTACTTGTCTGGCCATATGTGGCCATTTGCAGTTTGATAGATGGACACATGTCCAGGGACAATATGCCTTATCCAAGGCACACATTGCACCCATTGTACATTACACCACCAGCGTACCTGTGTCTGTCTACAGGGTGACAGTCTGCAGGCACAGGGGTTTGTGGGTGAGAGGATTATGTACTGTTGCACCCTTGGTCTGCTTCCATCAGACAACTGTAGCGATGTGTAGGTGCAGATAACCCCAGCATTCTGGGGTATGTAGGGACATTTGTATATCCCCACCCATATCTATATAAATGTGCATAACAGGGATGCCTCCTTAAATGTTGTTGTGTGTGTACATTATGTAAATGTGTTATGTAGATATCTGTGGGGATTCTGTTTATCATTGCACTTTATATAGTTATATGTACCTCTTTTTATCATCTATATATATATATATATATATATATATATATATGTGTGTGTGTGTGTGTGTGTGTGTGTGTGTGTGTGTGTGTGTGTGTATCTATATATATATGTGCCACATACTGATAGAGGCACTAATCAAGAATCAAGCAAGAGGGGGGTAGGGAGAGACAGATATGTATGTGTAGCTGTATGTATGTACTGACGTATTTCCACATAGCAGGTGTTTGGGTGGTAGAGCCAACAGACTTGGGCCCAAGTTAGCTAAGTGTAGGAGCATGCCCAGTATGATTGTCAGTACTGCCAAGGTGACTCCAGGCCAGAGATAGTCTGGGATTATGTGTGCTGCAGGCCATTGGCTGCTGCACCTGTTCCCACAGTACTGCAGTTCTCTGATATTGTCCAAGGCATTCCCTGGTTGTTTGCTGACCTTAATATGTTACTCATACCTCACAACTGTACACAGCTTCATGGACTGTCCAGAAGTTTTCCTCATAGTTTTGGACCATTTCACATAATATTTTGTTTTTCTATCAAATTAGTGGCAAGTCAGTGAAGATTGAAGTCAATAATTAATGACAGACATTTGAGCTGTAGACTCCATACACATCAGGAGACTCATGCTAGTGCAAGACCTGTTATTCTATTGGCATTCTGCATTTGTAGGAGCAACTATTTAAAACCTGTCCCTATTTGTGGGCCTTGATCCCACTTTTATTCATGGCTTTGGCCAGATTTCCTGCTCTAAGAGGTTGAGAGGTATGATGTGACTGGGGTACATTATGTAACACTACACACAGGATGTCAGTCTGCATACCTCTTCCTGTACATATTTTTGCAGAATGTCCAACATTTCACCCAATATGCCTGCTGTGTTGCTCATACATTTGTGGTTTTCTGGTACTATACTGTAAACAGCAGTCACTGACTTGTTATAACTACTGACACATTTCAGAGATGGCCTTTACATCCTGCAGCTAATATGATCTGTTACAGCCTGCTGTTATACTAGCCATATGTTAGGTTACTCAGAGCATGTATTGTGTCTATCTGTAGATATGGCCTTTTGTGCCCCCATTCTCTCTGGCTTTGTCCAGCTTTCTTGCAGTAACAGACTGAGGGGTTATGACAGTCTGTGGGAATACCACCATATGAGTACCTGACATGCAAAAGGTGTTGGATGCTGCCAGATTTAAACCATCAGCACCATTGCCCATACTACTGTCCCTGGCCCAGTGAGCCACATCAGCCACCAGACAGAGAGGTTTCATTCCTCACACTATCAACAGCATACAGGAATTGTCTGGTATGCTGGTATGTCATTGCAGATATGTTTGGGGTGGGGACAACCAGCCAATGCTCTGCTGGCATAGACAGTCGTGCAACAGTCATGTGACTCCACTGTTTGGCCTCTCCCTGGAATAATGTTATGGAGTTTCCAGCCATATGGCCTAGTAGAATTTATGGGGTATATACTAGTCAACAGAGTACCTGTTGTCCCAGGTGGCTGTTAAATCTATACAAGTAGCCCAGTAGCCTACTATAGATCTCTGCAAGTAGCCCAGTAGCACACTATATATAGCCTACTGTATTACCTTGCATACATGTGGCAGATCCATACATATGTTACCATATAGTAGTACCCCTTACAAGTGGTGTTCAGGACAGTGACTGACCTTGTGAATGCAGCAACTGATAGACCTGTAGTTCAGGGCTACCTTAGTTTGTTGCACGCAGTCCACAGCCAATACATGGTAAGGTACAGGTTGTGTGGTCTGACTGGCATCAGTTTTACTAATATGTATGTGATTCAGAGTAAGGTGTTAGTCCCTATGGCCCTAGGGTGTCACTGCATATGCTATGCATTGTCTCTTGGCCAATACCGAAGCATATTGGGCATGCCTACGTCTGCCTACAGCAACAGCCTCGGGGGGGGTTCCCTGGCTTTGGAGAACTGGGCACTAGTGGGGGGCTGTGTATCCCTTCCCTTTGCTGATCCTGCTGCAGCAGTTTCCGCAGGATCTTATTGTGTAGCATGGCACATACTGTGAACATCTGTGCACATGTGGCTGGAGAGTACTGCAGAGCTCCACCAGATATATCAAGGCACTGGAACCATGACTTCAACAGCCCAAACACACACTCCATGATGTTCCTAGTTTGTGCATGTACTTCATTACAGCATTCTTATGTGGGTGTGTGTATGCATTTCTGATTGGTGTCATCATCCATGGTCCCAGTGTGTAGCCAGCATCCCCAAGTAAATGGCCATGTGGGATGCCCCCATAGCATAAATCTGGTACATCTGTGATGCATGCCAGATATGGGAGATGTGATAACTGCCAGGGCTGCCAGCACACACACACATTCATGATAATGTCCTGGGCATTGCACATGAACTGGCAGTTGATGGAGTGGTACCCCTTGCGGTTGATGTAGATTCTACTCTCTTCACCGGGTGGTGCCTTGATGTGTACACGAGTGCAATCTATGGCATGCAGTACATCAGGGTTGTGTGCTACATGGTAGAAGAGTCGCATACTGCTGGCCCTTGCTTCAGGGGTGTGGGGAAAATAAATGTGCTCACTGGCATGTCGTAGCATGGCATCCAGGAAATGGTGGAGTACCCTAGAAGCAGATGCCTGTGAGACCCCCATCATGTCCCCAATTGGTCTTTGGAAAGTACCTGTAGCTAGTATCCTAAGGGCTACACATACCTTTGGTTCTACTGGGATAGGTTCCCATCTGTTGACTCTGGGTCTGAGTTGAGGTCAGCAGAGCTCAGTAAGTTCTTGTAGTATGTCCCTGTCCACCCTGTAACACTCTACAATCTCTAGCTCATGTAGCTCCTGGTAGCTTACCCTGGGCCTTTTCCTTCCCAGTCTAGGCCTATGGTCAGCATCAGCAGCAGCTGCATTGACCTCAGCATCTAGCACATACCTATGTACCAGACCTGCAGCAGCCCCTAGCATTCTCTCAGTTAAAATTCCCAAGTCTGTACTCCAATGATGCAGATTATGGGGGAAAAGTCAGATGGGTGTATGCAACTTTTATAGTGCTCTTCTATAGGTGTAACCTATGTGGTTGACTATCTATGATGCATTCCACCTGCAAAGTACATCATTAAGGAGTTTAATGGCCCTACTTTAAGTGAAACAGGCCTCATCAGTAATTAATATATCATTGGCTTTCTCAGCCAATTTTTTTGACAGCCTTCTTTGCTGAGCACTGTGGTGTGCCACACAAAAAAGATAAACAAAGCTCAGAAGTCAGTAGACACACCCCTATGATGGAAGGTTATACTCAGCATGGCAGCATGCCGTACAAACATGCTAAAATGCGTGCCTCAGAGGTAAACACATCTTAGCAGTTAGTGTACACGGCCCCTGCTCAGCTCAGCAGTGTGCTGCGCAAACAGGAGCCGCTGAGCTTCAATGAGCTTAAATGTTTGCAGACACACCCCCTTTTGATGTCAGCTATCTCTTCTATAGACACCAACATGGTTCTGTGCCTACACGGATGGGATCTGTGGACAAAGATACCCATTTGTGCTATTTAGTAACCCCAGCTCATTTGCATAGGGATTCATGCACAGTATCTGGAAACTACATGGTTTCAGGCCCTGCCTTGCTAGCAGCCACAGCAGTCTAACATTTTACATACTCCACACAGGGTCCTATAATACATTACTGTTACTTCATCTATTCCTTGTCCCCCTGCCTCTAGTTAACCTAACTACCTCCTGGTATCCAGCCCCACTCCCCTAGGATAGCTTCTTTCTGATTGTTCTCCACTCCTCTCCCCTGCTCTCACACTAAGTGTGTCTGCCCCGCTTCGCTCCCCTCCCTACCCCCAATTCCCACCCACCCGCAGGGGTCCTCAACTTATACCTCACTAAACACTCCCCCTATCCTCCAAGCCAATCTCCTTCCTCCATACTAGACCTCCCCACAACCTTTACTTCTCTTCCCCTTCCCCTCCACTACATCATATCCTCCTATCTTTTTGACTTCTAACTATAACACTATTCCTTTAAAACTACTTTAACCACTATTTAACCTTATCTCTACAATCCTCCTCCCACATAACTCTTTGATACCCTACCTTATATTACATCCTATCTACTATCTATCTAATAAGTACTTATTACCTGACTAACACTGACTATCCCCTATCTCAATTTCCATATACTTATTCTCCTTGTATCCCTTCTTCATACAGTATTGCTGAGCTACTTGTACTTAACTATTTATTCTTAACAACTTACTCTAGGCCTTCATCTCCTCACTACTATGTCTCCAACTTTAAAAGCCTTTCTCATCTATGCCCTACTCTCCACTATTACTTTAGCCTCTCTTTCTTTATCATACTATATCACCTCTTTGCAAATTAACACTTTCTATGAACAAAAGCTTCACCTAAAGCAAACTTTACCTTCATCTAGCTTTAGCTCCCTTAAACATAGTAACATTACCTGTTCTTCCAACTATCTACTGCCAAAATATCATAGGGTTTCTCACATAACCCTCCACTTTTACAAAAGAATTCTTAATATTTGCCTCAAACTTCTTAAATTACTATCATCTCCCCATCATCAACTCCTCTTACATGATCGACTCCAGAATGGTGACATTCATCCTAATCCCGGTCCTTCTACCCTAAGCAATCATAACCAAAATTTAAATTCTTCTCCTCTTCTTGCATCAGGTTCTAGAGCTACCAATTCCCTTCTAATAGCTCACATCAACATCAGAAGTATGAACAACAAAATCCACCATCTTCATGCCCTCCTTCACTTGCATTCATTCGATATATTATGTGTAACAGAAACATGGCTAAAACCCTCTACTCTCGACCAGGAAATCACCCCTCCTGGCTATAACATACTTAGTAATGACCGAATAAAGAAGAAAAGTGGCGGTATAGCCATTATTTATAAATCCAACCTACAAATTACCCAGTTTAAGGAACTTCCATTAACAAGCCCAAAATCAGAAATTTTATCAATCAAGCTACAGATAAACAACAATAAAGCAATCTATCTAATATGTATGTACCTTCCCCCTGGTAATAATACCCAAACGCTAGAAAACCTACTCAGTTCTCTGTCCAACCAACTACCCCAAGAAACCATAATACTTGGTGATTTCAACATTGATTGGAAAACCTGTGCAGCCCAGCAACCTACTAACCATATTAATCTCCATGGTTACTCTCAATTAATAACAACTACAACTAGAATCCATAAACCAAATAAGAAAGAAACAATTCTGGACTGGATTCTAATTAATAACGCCCCCAGTAACTATACTCCAGGAACACTTCCTGATAGTATTAGTGATCACACACTTACATATGTTATCAGACAAAAACTGAATATTCCTAATATGCATAAACTTAGAAGATGCCGCTCAAAAAGATTTTTCAACCCTGATAACTTCCTTACTGAATTACAGGCATGTGACTGGTCACCTTTATCACACCTTGAACTTAATGAAGCAGTTACCTATTTTAACACAAAGTTTCTGCAAATCCTTGACTATCATGCTCCATTCCACTCTACTAGGATAAGAGCCAAAACTGCCCCTTGGCTAACAAAGCAAACAAAAGAAAAATGATCCTTAGAAATAAAACCTGGGCTAAATGGAAAGCTACCAAATCTCCATCTGACCATCTCCTCTACAAACAGTTAAGAAATACTACCAAGAAAGACACTCTTAGAGACAAAAAGGAATTTTATCTTCACCTTCAAAAAACTACCCAAAATACCCCTCAAAAATTTTGGTCAGGTATTAATAACCTTCTTAAACCAGGACATTCTACTACTCCTACCCCCTCAGGATTTAACTCTAATACCTCTACTCAGATCCCAGATGCCTTTAATAACTACTTTACAGAAGCCATTCTAACACTAGCAAACTCACTACCAACACCTACTGCATCCTCACATAATACCTCTCCAGCCTCTACTAATGTCTTTCAAATCCAACCTGTCTCTTCATCTATCATATATAAGCTTCTCTTAAAACTAAAACCGTGCACCCCATCGGCTGACCAACTCCCTTCTGAATACTTACAAATTGCTGCAAAAGCTATCTATCACCAAATATCTATTCTGATAAATAGGACCATCTCTGAAAGGAAAATCCCTTCAGTTTGGAAGATATCTCACATAATTCCCCTTCATAAAGGGGGCCCTTCTTCTGAATTATCCAATTATCGTCCTATTGCCTTACTGTCCCCATTAGCTAAGATAATGGAAAGGTGTATACACAAACAATTTCTTAACTACCTTCTTCAAAACAACCTTCTAGCTGACTGTCAACATGGTTTCAGGCCCCATCACAGTACTACAACTGCCCTTCTGTCCTTTGCTGACTCCATAAATAGAAATCAAAACAGTAACCTTTTCTCTTCTGCACTATTTATAGATCTATCAAAAGCTTTTGATATGGTTAACCATAACATACTTCTTGAAAAACTTAACAACCTTTCCTTAAGCTCACATACTTTACAGTGGTTTAGAAGCTATCTTGAAAACAGGCAACAAGCAGTTCTTTGGGAGAACAACCTTTCATCTATACTCCCAGTAAATGTTGGTGTTCCACAAGGATCTATCATTGGACCCCTTCTTTTCTCAGTATTTATTAATGACCTATATTTGAACGTACCACAAGCAACCTGCATCCAATATGCAGATGACTCGACATTGATCTGCTCTGCCATAAATATTTCCTCTCTCCAGTCCATCACCCAAACAACCTTTCATAACGTTGAAAAATGGTTTATGCAGCACTGCCTCCTCCTTAATCCCAAAAAAACAAAGCTTCTTCTCTTTACTCCTACTAATAAATCTCCTACACCTCTCTTTACTATCACCTCAGATAATTCTACCTGTATTAACCCTGACAATACCACTCGACTATTAGGTGTAACCATTGACAACCATCTTAACTTTGATGACCAAATTAATAGTACTATTAAAGCTGTTAATAAAAAAATTGGGACACTCTACAGAATTAAACTCTTCCTTAACCCAGCAGCTAGAAAAACCATTGCACAGACCCACCTGCTCTCCACCCTTTTTTATACTTCAGCTATATATACCACACTATCTAAAAACAACATCAATAAACTCTCGACCTGCTATAACAGTAAAGTTAGATTCATTAATGCTACTCCCCTTAGAACTCACCACTGTCACAACCTGAAACAACTAAATTGGCTAGAACTAAATAACCACCTACTCTACCAACAACTACTTATCATTCATAAAACCCTTCATTTCCCTGAAAATACTCCGAGCCTGGCTAGACTTATTTCTCCATATAAGAACCTAAACACACTTCGTTCCGCCAATAAGTTTCTAGTATCCATAACTAAATCATATAATAAAGCTGGGGATGCACTATTTTCAAATTCCATAGGGAAACACTGGAATCTAATCCCTCAAGAAATAGCTACTCTACAGTCCACCTCTCTGTTCAAAAGACAAATCAAAGCACATCTTACTTCTCAATGGCTATGTCCCTGTACCAATCCCGACTGAAAGTATGTCTCAATACGCCTTATTATTTTTTCTTCCTGTCCCCTTACTGGCCCTACCTGATGCTTTCTGGAGTTGAGAGTTGAATCTTAAGGGATGCCTATATTTCTTATTAACTTTAGTATGTAGTTCTTATTTTTTTGTTGTATAACTTGACTTAAATGTTTTTTAAATGTCATAGATATCCTCTCTTGTACCTTGTATAATTCTATTAAGAAAATTCTTAAATTGTTATAAATCACTGTAATTTTATCTATACTGGAGCTTTTCTCCCCGGGCCTCTACTGTAAACGGATATATGTCCAGCTAGACTAGCCCGGTCAACAAATGTAAAATAAAAAATAAATAAATAAAAATAAAACTTACTCACAAATTCTGTTTTTTATAATCTTTTTATATTTTTTTTCATAAAGGCATGTTTGAGCACTGTGGCACATGGCACAAACATATCCAGGGTATTAAAAATAACAGAATTATTTTCCATACTGTTTTGGGCACACAATGATTAGTTTTGCACATATCTGTGACTTCTATGCTATTTCTTCCACCGTAAGTACACTTTTACAGCCCCTGGTATCATTTTTACATCTTGTACATGGAATTTTTCTGTGTACATTACGGACACTAACACTGGGTCTACACAACTGCCTGTCTGCTTGCTGGATCACTCTACCTGCCTTATTTGCATGCATTTTCACCTGTTTATGAGGTGATTTGCATGCCACAGACACTACCATGTTTGCACGCTCGTGCATGCCCCTCAGCTCCCTTTACTGGATCGCACATCTGCTTACTTCCATTTAAGCACCATGTCACTATGCCTACATGGCAAATAAGTCCATGTAGGCTTTATTGAATCCTCCACTTATTCTTTTTTTAATTGCATTTAAGATTTAAAATGCTTTTGTGCCTTACTAACATGTTCAGGATTATATTACAGTTTGTTAATCTTTGTTTAAATAGAATTTGTTCCATCTTGCAAGCAGTGCCACTTTCTAATTGGCTAGGTGTGGGCAGCATGTTCATTCTTTTTATTTTAACTTTTTTGTTTATTTTAATTTTATAGTTGGTTCATAATAGGTGGGTTTACGTAATTATAAGTTTGAATGTTGTGTACAGAGAGTGAAGTTATTGTTTTCTTCATTGAAGTGAACAGGATAAATATAGTTAAGTGTCCATTATGTGCAATTTAATATTAGTTTTATAATGTATTACATTTGCAGGGTTATTTTATTTTAGATGATGTTCCAAGGATGGTAATGAATTTTAAATAATATGCAAAAGTTGCTAATGAATGTTTGATGATAATAAAACATATCTATGTAGTGTACCTCATCAGCATTTTTATCTCTTGTCTTTATCTGTGTCTACGCTTATGGTAAGTATATAATGCATTGATGTTAATGTATAAAAAATGAAATGCATTGTACTGCAGGTTTAGGGAACAAGATCAGGGATGACTGTGAATGCTATAAGTCCTGAACTGAGTTTTCTATTCCAATGGAATAAGATGGTTCCGTTATGCGTGCTCAGTTTAGCTGTTTTGTCCTTATTTTGATTTTTGTCTTATTTTAGCTCATTGAAGTAATTTTGTAAGTTGTATATTAAGTAGGGTTTATGTTTATGTAGTTTCTGTGTGATTTTATAGATACATTGTCCTGTGTATGGTGTCCTACTCCAGTTCTGTGGCAGGGTTTAACCCCAAGTTTTTTGAAAACACATTTTAATGAGTTGATTTTTACAGCTATCTTAGATGAAGTTGTTAGATATGTCTGACACTGAACCCCTGCACTGAGGCTTTCTAAAATAGTATTAAAGCCATTCACAAAAAGAATGCAGGGAGTAAATAAGTTCTAGCTGGACCATTTAAATCTGTATCCCTGTACTCGGTCTCCTAAAGACTGCTGTGTGACAATCAATGCCTAGTCTACAGGGTATTCTCTAATCCCACATTGATGGATTTGTTGCACATCCATAAAACAAATGGCATCAGAAGTGCCTGTTCTAAGGACCTCATCTGGGACATAAACAGGACGTGTTGGAGGAACAAGTCTGTTTCTCAAAGATTACCCTTTCATTGGAACATGCTTCCTATCCATGTAAAGCAAAGCTCATTCCTAACCTTATTCACATGTAACTTGAGCCAAAGGATGGAAAATCACAAATGTACCCCTGATTTGCTACCTGTGCTCCTAATGGACAGGAGCAGCCTGTGAATGTTTGGTGTGTTCAAGCCTGTATAGCAACCATAAAATTCCTTGAGGTTTTGACATGTCAGCAATACTTTAGAAAATTTGGGGTACGCTTAACTAGGGTTAAAATGGTTCTTGAGCTGATAGCCTAGTAACCACCTATGAACCACGACCACCAGAGAAGTTTCCATCTTCCCAAATAGCTAATGAGTACCATAACTTTCTCTCTATGCTTTTGCACATTGTATGAAGACTGTTTTTATGTTTACTGTAGCAGTCCTAAAAACATATGGTAGACAATAAAAGCTCCCTTTATAATCATAGTTTGAGTTATTAAAAGTTAATACACAGTACTTAAAATAAATAGGTACTACACTGTGTTTGCCTAGCCTCCTATTCCAGCAAAGAATTTTTGTTAATACTTTTGTGATGAATATACACTCAGATACATCCTTGCATTAACTACACTATTTACATGGCACATATATTTAATGATATTGTAATGAACAAACATCTTTTCTTTAAATGAAATAAAATGAGCAGAAAAAGTTTCCAGTCATGTCTCAGCGTTTTTTCATTCCTACGTACTGTATATTTATGTTTCTACTTAACACCCACATCTGGCTTTACCTGGAAAACATTTAACCCAGGATGTTGACAAGAGATATGTCTTCCTTTGTAGTAAAATGTATGACTGATGCTGAATCCAAGCTTTCACTGTTAAAGCAATAGTTGTTTAAAAGCATCAAAAGATACCAAAAAGTGCATGCCCTTTTCACCAGTGGTAGCAGGAACTTGTTCCTGATTTAAGAATTCTGTCAGACATTTGTTCTTTGGGTTATACATACTTTTGAATAATATGTTTAGTCCAAGATAATAATTCAACCTTGAGACACATTCTCTTCCACTTAACTCTTCATTATTTTACTTTAACCAGAACTAAAATATAGTTTCCTGCTCAACTTGTTTTATGACAGTACGATACAGTAACCAAGAAAAAACATTATACTGTTCTAATCCTGCACCATGTGTGCATCTGACATGCACGTTTATGATGTATTTTCATGGAGACCTGGGATTGGGTTTGTAAATATTTGTGATGTTCTGTTGTTTATCAGGCACTAAAGCATGTCAAATTATGATAGAGTAGAATGATTCACCAATGTGGTCTGGTACCCTTGGGCATGTGAAATATACAGGCAGGATGTGCACACAGGATGCCCATCTGTCAACAACATATATCTATTTGCAGTATATTTATCTAGCAGCCATTTTGCCTTTCAGCCTTTTCCAGAATGTATATAATCCTCAGGAGCTTTCTGTGCACAGAAAAAGAAATCCTTCACTGATTATTATTATTATTATTTTAATTTTATAAGAGTTCAATATCTAAAAAATGCAAGCTGAAATAAAGAGTGCAGACTATCCATAATACTGTTTCTTGAAAGAATAAATGAACTCTAAGCTACCTCAGTGGAGAAAGTTCTACAGATGGCCAGATTAAACAGTTTGTTGACAAATAACCTTCTTCGCCTGCAATCATAAGCACACACACATATATATAGATATAGACATAGATTAGATATAGATTTATATTTATATCCCTATCTGTATCTGCATCTATATCTATATCTATATCTATATCTATATATATATCTGTATCTATATCTGTATCAATATCTGTATCTATATCTATATCTATATCTATCTATATAGGAGTGTTATATGAGTTATTGCTGCACACATTTTATCATCTACTGAAACCCTGGTGTATTTCATTGGTAGTATAGATTGTTGAATTATGTAACAGCTGAAGTTCATTAGACCGACTTTCATAATTCAAAGGGTTATGCCCTTTCTTCAAGTTTGTGCATCCCTGGAATTAGTATATTTAACATTTAGGGGTGTTGGGGGAGGTGAAGATGCCCCTCATGTAAAATCATATATATATATATATATATATATATATATATATATATATATATATATATATATATATATATATAGGTTTACTATGGTAAGGTCAAACCGGACCCCATCGAATGATGGGATAATTGACCCATGACCGCAAAAACAACAATGTTGAATTCTGACATTGTCGAAATATGACTCAACTTCGACCTTGGAACAGATTTTAACATGGGTCAAGATAGGGGCGAGATTCATACTTCGACAATGTTGGCTTAGAGATTGTCACCGTTCGGCCTTCGGACTTAGACTGAAGTGGGTTTGAATGAACCCACTTTGATGTTACCATATTACCATAGTAAACATATATATATATATATATATATATATATATATATATATATATATATATATAGTTCTACTTTATAATTTCGAAATACTGAAATCATGAATTTCAGTATCTCAAGACCATAAAGTCGAATGCCTGAAATCAAAACTGAGAAACACAAAATCATGAACATAAACACACCACACAACACATACACCTACCCACACTACACCAAATAAACAAACAAAACACACACAACGAACACAAATCAACAAACTTACACTACTGCACCCCTCACACCCCCCCCTACTTATATATACTAACTCTGAGATCACACAAACAGAAAAAGACAGTAAACTCACACCCAGACATTTTACAGTCCTTCGCACACACACACACACACACACACACACACACACACACACACACACACACACACACAGACACACACACACATCACACATATACAAACACCACCACATCCAACTCTTAAACACTCATACTTTTAACTGCCTACCCTAACCCACACGTACAACTTACAAACACACTCATACACTCAAACACCTACACAAAATCCTTACAAAACACTCACTTACCTTAAATTCCACCTAAATCCACACACTACACCGGATACCATCCACACAATACACTACACGTCATGTAACATAAAGCCATAACCATGAATTTGCTTTAGTCGGATTCACGATTATGCACTTTCACTATTTTGAGATTCGACTTTATGTTCTGAAGATACTGAAATTCGACCTTTCAGTATTTTAAGATTATAAAGTGAATCTATATATATATATATATATATATATATATATATATATATATATATATATATATTATGCATATATACAGATTCATAGGTTCATAGGTAGGTACTAGGCTATCGGCCCTGGGGCCTATATAGGCCTAGCCAAAAAGGTTCCCTGGCTTTTGCCACCCAAGATAATTATTTTCCTGTGCCCCTGTCAAGCAGTGCCACAGAAGTGACCCCCGGGGTGAATTTTGTATTCCCCATCCAATCGTCAAGATTTTTCTTAAAAAGGGCCAATGAGGAGCTTTGCTTGATATGAATGGGTAGTGTCTTCCAGAGTATGGGAAGTCTCTGGGATAGGAATCTATCCCTCCAGCATGTTCTGTTTATTGTGGTGATAAGGTTTAGGTCCCTGGAGCATGTGGTTCGGAGAGATTGGGATTTCTTTAAGTGTAGCATGTCCAACAGCTCTGGGTTTGACATAGCTTTGTATGTTAGGCAGAGATCGCCTCTGAGTAGGCGATATGCGACAGAGTAGAGCTGGAGTTTTTTGAGACAGTCTGCATATGGCATCTGTTTGAGGCCTATAATCCTCTTAGTGAGATATTTCTGTGGCCTTTCCAATTGTTGTAGGTGTCTTGCGAGTACATGACAAATGGGGCATTGTACTCTATAATGGGTCTGATGAGGGATGAGTAGAGAGGAACAATGACCTCAGTTTTTCTAGAGGAGAACCCTTTTGTGATGAGGTGTGCCACGTAGAAGGATTTCCTGACTACTGTGGTGATGTGGTTATCAAAGGAGAGACTACTGTCCACCTGTGTCACAGGATCTCTTATCACACTTTCAGTGTTTAGTGAGCTACCACCTATGTGGTAGTTCATGGGTACTGAGTTTTTCCCAAAGGGGATGACAATGCACTTCTTGGCATTGAGCTAGAGGCCATGACTTTGACACTAAGCATCTGTCTCTGTGAGGCTCTTTTGTAGAATGTCTACATCATTAGGTGATTCTTTTATGGCCCCCAGTTTGCAGTCATCTGTGAACTTTGTTAGCCAAAGACCTTCTGTGTTGGCCTGCACTTCAGAGAAGTAGATGCCGAACAGAAGATGACTCAGGATGGAACCCTGTGGTACTCCACTCATCACTGGTCTGATGTCGGACTTGGAGTCGGCTACATTTACTGTGTGGGTTCTGTGGGTCTATATTAGAACATCCACTTTTTAAAACGTCGAATGTTCTAATATCGACCCCTATTCAGCGAACGCTGACAATCTCGAACATGCAGAACAGCAAATTTTTTCCCCAGGGAAAAATATTAGCTGTTCTGACACACATACACACAACACAAGCACACCAAACAAACAGCAATCCACACACATACACCTAAAAACCTACATCTAACCCTACACTAAACTGTACATAGACCACTAGCTATCCACTTACATTAACCCAAACCCTAACCCTAAGGTCCGTCACTATCGCACACTCACCTCACCCGTGCCCTAACCCTAACTCACCTACCCCGCCCTAACCCTCACTTTCACACAATCGCACACTTACCTGACCTGCGCCCTAACCCTAACTCACCTACACCATGCCCTATCCCTCACGTCCACACAATTGCACACTTACCTGATCCCAACCTGTAACTTTCCACCACAGTGCTGAAAATAGCGAAGCCACAGGAACGGCCAACAGAATTCCTTCACTAGGAAGAAATTCAGTGTTCTGCGGCTTTGCTATTTTCAGCATTCGCTGAATAGGGGTTGATATTAGGACATTCGAAGTTGTGAAACTTCGATGTTCTAATATAGACCCGGGTTCTGTCAGTGAGCCAGTTGGCCACCCATCTTGTGACATAGGGATTTATGCCCAGTTTAGTGAGTACACAAAAAATGAGAAAGGATCCACATGGTATTAGAACTGATTAAACTGTTAATGTCCCAGAATACAATAACAGCAGGGAGGTGTGGGGTACTGCAAAACCTGGTGTTACAATATTGCTTTTTTGACAGCAGTCTATAGGCTGTGCTGGTAAAAAAATGTCAAATGTATTTAATAATTTGAAAAAATACTTACTTGTGCCTTACATGCCATACAAGTTCACTCAATGTTTTCATATTGTCACCAGAGTCACTTAATAAAACATAGCTGTGAACAAAGAAAATAAGCAGATGGCAAAAAAAAAGGTATACTTCTGTGCTGTCAGGGAGATAGACAATATGAACAAAGCCACAGAGAGTAGTAGAAATGTAAAAATGCCCAGCATTAGGCTAAAGCAATAATACAATGTTGATTAGTGATGCGAATGTACAGATATCACTCAGGAGGATGCCTTATTTATTTATTGTGGTATACTTTCCTGTGTCATTATAAAAAGATAGTAAATGAAAATACCTGCATATCCAGGTAGTCTTGTTAATACATTCTCACATACTGAAGGTCAGCTTTGTTAGTCTTCTGTACATATACTCCAAAGCGTTGCATCATATCCAATACCAAATAATACACATCAGGTTAGGCTTATTCAGCAGTGAGCAATACTTTGCAGTTTGTGAATTAGTGCTTAAATACATTCAATACTTTGCTTTGTGGACTTCTGTGTCATAATGGATTGTGAAGAAAGGTCTGATTGTTTCTGCATTACCATGATTCTTTTCATTTAATTAATGAATGCAAAGACAAGAAGAGGTGTGGTTCATTGCTAGAAAACAGCACATTTCTGGTGGATAGTAAGGTATGAAGTGTTTGATTAGTGTCTTTAATACCATGGGGGTACTCTTATCAGACAATAAGCCACACAATGGAGTAACATATTAAGTGCTTTAGTTCACTTATAAAGTAGCCCTACCTAACAAAAAAAAAAAAAAAACAACCAACCAAAAAATAAATGAGAAGAGAGTCAAAGCAACAGAAGAAATAGGTTCATAGCTTTATTCTAGGCTGATGACCACTAGTGCCTTTGTAAGCCTAGCAGTGCGACCAAAGCATTTCCCACAAGTTATATGTTTTAGATGTCCATATAGGGGTGATTGCTGGTTATGACATGATTTACTAACTGACTACGTCCATCAGAAATATAGGTTCCAGACCAGTAGTGAATTTTCGATTTCCCATTCAATGGTCCAATTTACACTTAAATAGGGTTAGGAAGGGACTTTGTTTTTATGGATGTGGAGCCTATCCCAGAGAAAAGGAATTCTCTGAGAAACATATCTGTCTCTTCAATGTGTCCTATTTATGTTGCAAGCAAAATGTAGGTCTTTTGATCCAGTACTTGTTTTACAGATGTGCAAAAGATTCATCAGAACAGGGTCCAGGGATGTGCTGTATGCTGAGCATTGATCACCTCTCAGTAGTCTGTTTGAGACTGTATGAGACCAAGCATAGAGATAACACTTTGAGGTGATCCGCATACAACATTGTGTTTATGCCCTGTATTTTTTTTGTATGGAACCTTTGTGGACATTCCAGTTGCTGCATGTGTTTGATGAGATACATACCGATAATATAGTTGAATTATACTCGATGACTGATCTGATGAAGACAGAGTATAGTGGGACAATGACTTCCTTGGACCTATTGTAGAAGCCACGCCCATACTTATAAGCTGAGTAACAAGTAAGATTTGCTTACTACCTTGGATAAATGTTTGTTGAAGGCCAGACCAGTCTGCATGTGCCTCAGATCCCTAAGTAGGGACTTACGGGTGTTTTATTGAGGACATAGTTTCATGGGTTGGCCAACTTCCCAAAGGTACTATAATGCACTTCATGGCATTGAGTTTTAAGCTGTGGCTTTGGCATCATTCATTTTTCTGTATTAGACCCTCTAGTAAGATGTTTGCATCTTGAGGGGAGTCTTTGACTACTCCCAGTTTATAGTCGTCTGCCAACTTGGTCAGCCAGTGGTCTTTGACATTAGTCTTGACTTCTGAGAAATAGATTTCCTGCTTCTTTGTGGAGGGGGTCTCACATATTCTCACCACCTGGGACCTATTTGTGAGCCAGATGACTACCCAGGACATTGTATAGGGGTTTATGTCTAATTCCATAAGTTTATTAACAATGCCTGAGTGGAGTACTGTATCAAGTGCCTTAGCCAGGTAAAGACAGGCATAATGAACTGTTTTATTCTCATCCATTGCCTTAGTGATCTTCTCCAACAGCTTCAGTAGGCATGACCTTCCTTTGACAAAGCCAAACTGGGATGGAGCCAGTGTTTGAAGATCTCCTATCTCTTTGTTGATCACTTCCATGGTAATTCTTTCCATGACTTTGCATATAAGATTACTCAGACCAATGGCCCTGTAGTTTCTGGGATCTGTTAATGGTCTGCCCTTATGAAGAGGGATAATTGTTGCAGTCCAGCATTCTCATGGCAGAAAGCCTGTTTTGAGACTATAGTTAAATAGTAACTCCAGTGGCTCTTAAAGTATTTTAGACTATTCAGTAGGCATCCTGGGTTATTATACGGGCCTAGTGAGTCTGAGTTATTGGCCCTAGTGAGTACAACTAGGACATACTCTCTATTTATAATTGGAGGTGTTATGCTTAAAGGTATTTCTTAGGGAGTGACTCAGGTTGAGTGGGGAGCACAGCTGGAACTGAATTGGTTAGCCAGCAGATTCACTATATTGCCTGGCTCAGAGAATGTGGCACCATTAACTACCAGTACAGTACACTTCTGTGTGCTGCGTTTGAGGTTTTTGACATAGCTGAAGAAAGCCTTATGGTTGTCTTTTGCCTAGGAGGCTATCTTGATCTGAAAATTGGATGTATCTGACTTAATTAGTCCTTTTAGTTGCCTGTTTAATTTGATGAGAGGTCTTATCTTTATGGGAGTTATACTTCCTGATTTTAGCCATAATGTTTTTTTCTTTTTGTAGTATATCCTGTTTAATTTAGGATGTCACTTGAGTGGTTTGTGTTTGGAGTTAGTTTTGGGCTTACTTCTGGTAGGTACAGCAGCCTCTGTCCAGACATTGACATGGTTGTGCAGAGTTTTTGTCAACAATTCTGCAATGTTTCTCTGGCTTTGGAGGGGCATTCAGTTTTAACATACTATTGTATAATATGAGGTAGTTTGCTTTGGGATAGCTCCTAACTGTTACTGGATTTACTGGGGTTAAGGTGTTGAATTTGATTTTCAAAGGAGACAGCTTTATGGTCAGACATTATAGGGAGGACATGAAATTTGGGGGGGAGGTTGCAGTGTTCTTTCATATTTGCGAGTATGAGGTCTAGTATTTTGGAACTTCTAGTTGGCATATGTAATAACTGGTCAAAGCTGTATGAATTTTTGAAATTCAGGAATCTCTGTAGCTGCAGATTTGAGGCTATCTTGGACTCCCAGTTTATAGAGGGGTAATTAAATTCCCACATTCATAAGGTGTTACGTTGGATGTCTACAGTAGGTCTAAGTTTGCCCCTATATATTTTGTGGGACATAGTGTGTGACATGGTTACAGGATTCTGTCTACAGTGACCTGCAGTGCATTTTCCTGTTTAACCAACCTAGAGGTGTGCTTATTACTGATGTATATCAAGATGCAGAATCATTTTTACCAAAAACAATTTAAAAAAGTACCCTCAGTAGACTGCTTCTGTCAGTCTGACTCACTTGCATAAATGCATGCAAAACCTTTCCGGGAAAAAAAAAAAAAAAAATATATATATATATATATATATATATATATATATATATATATATATATATTAAAGTTAGAGTGGTTGCAACATTTTACATCTGAAGAAGTGCAAAGAATATCACATTTAGCTGTAGGGACCAGCTGGGAATAATGGTTAGGGTCTTTGCCTCCTATGCACAAGGTATAAGGTTTGAGCTTGATCTCTAGCCAATGCCTGTTTGGAGTTTGCATGTTCTCCCTGTGCCCCTGTGAGGGTTCCTCCAGTCTCTGAAAAACATGCTGAGTGTTTCCATCTCAAACTCACCAATAAATGGAGCTGTGAGCAGCAGCACAGACCCTACATGATAGCCTGTGGAGGAAATAGTTTTACAGACCAACCCCTTTGGACATGGTGTGTAGTATCCTCAAGATAGGAGAACAAGGATTACAGACTGCATGGTGCAGCATGCTGATTAATGTTATCAAATGGGTATGTGCTCACAATACTGGGTAAATAAGCTATTGGCTGGTGTCCAGTATGCATCCAATCTACTACCCAATGGTGTGGGAATTGTGAACAGTGAGGGATGTCACCAATTGATACCAGTGTATTGATAGTGGCAGCAGCATTTGTGATAGTGAGAAATTACAGCAGTTACAGGACAACATGAACAGAACAGGGTATGAATTTGTGTTGATAATGGTGTACATACAGAACAGGATATGAATTGTTGTTTATAATGGTGTACATATCGAACAGGATATGATGGCTGCCTGGATATGTGGGGCAAAAGGAATAAAGTAGGACAGGCCAGTCTAGACTTCTGTCTGGCAAATAACACATGGCTCAGAAAGAGAACCAATCACAAGATCACAATACAAGAGTGGCCAACATACAACTCGGGTAGGCTTCCTGCTAGTAAGGAAAGAGACAGCAAAGTCATCCCCACTGAAACCACTAGTTGTCACAATCAGCTGTGGTAGGCTATAAAGTCAACCTGGATGCCAGTGTACAAAAACAAAGGGGACATCCACAACTGTGGGCAGTATATATCAACCTCCTGTTACACTGCATGAAAGTTCCAGAGAGGGAGACTAATAAATGGATATGCTGAGTAGTAGAAAGTAAGATGGGCGATGAAGCAGTTCAGATTCAGTTGCAACACAACTGACTCGAAGCTCTGAGCCCAGTGCTGTTCATATTGGTGATGGACTACAATAGCAAACAGGTCAGAGGGGACAGACCAACAGTGTTGCTGTATGCAGACAATGTGGCATTACAGGTTGACTGAACAAGAACTTCAGCAAAGGATATAGGAATGTAATGCAAAATTGAAGGCACATGATGAAACTAAGTACAGATAAGACAGTGGCAATGTCAACAATTGGGGAAATCAGAAGAAGCTGAGAATTGAAATAGAAGGGAAGATAGTGGAACAGGTTAATAGCTTCAAGTATTTGGGAGGGTTGGTTGAGGAGAAGGGAAGTCTGAATGAAGAAGTCAAAGCTAAAATCCGAGGGGCTGCAGGCAACTGGCATAGAGTATCAGGTGTAGTGTATGACAGAAGAATGCCAAAAAAAGCTAAAAGGTAAGGTGTACAAAACAATGGTGTGACCAGTACTACTGTATGGTACAGAAACCTGGGCAGTAAAGGCAGAGCTGATGAGGAAGCTAGAGGTGATGGGAATGAAGTGCCTGAGATGGGTGGTAGGATGCACACTGTGGGACAGATGATGAAATGACGACATAAAAGCAGAAGCCAAAGTAGCTCCAATTGCAAAAAAAGATAAAAAAGAACAGATTACTGTAGTTTGGGCACATGTGCAGAAAAGCGGAAGACAATCTGGTGAAGAAGATTTGGGACAGGCAGGAAAAAGGTAAGAGGAAACGAGGGCATCCAGCAAAGAGATGGATGGATTGTGTGAGAGAAGATCTGTGACAGTCAACTGTGATTGTCGAAGAAGGTAAGAGTGTGGCATTGAATCAAAAGACATCCTGATGGGTCTATGTTCAGCTACCAAATTTGAAAAACAGCAAAGCACAAACCACAGAATGGGAAGCAGCGAATGGGGCAATCAGTGAAGTAAAGCAGCATCGAAAAAAACAAATCAAATGGTCATAGTTGGCCAACTAGGAAGTAACGCGATACATAAGGTAAGTGAAGGGAAACCTTTTAAATTTTCCCTTTTCCTCACTGTAATGCAATCTCAGACTTAGGATATATAGTTAGTAGGGTGTGGGGGCACAGCCCCCCACCTTGGTTAGTTGTGTGTGTGTGTGATGTTGGCTGACTATGGCCGTTCAGTGTCGTTTTTTTATTTGATGATGTTCCCGTTCACTGATTGTCTCATTCATCGTTTAGTTTTCAGTGTTTCACAGTTTGCTTTTTTTTAAATTTGGTAGGCGAACATAGGCCCCATCCTGACCCCATGTAGAACATTGGAAATATGGGGTTGATGATGAGATGATTTAGCAGTTATAACATAGTTATATTAAACAGTCATCATCACAGGAAGTGTTCCAGTAACAAGGTGGTCTGTTTTTTATTATTTTATTTGTAGCTCCTTTTTCATATCTCTCAGTACCATTATATTTGGTATCAGTGAGAATATATCATAGTCGCTTGTTTAGACACATGGTTCAGAAAGTAAAACTGTCACAAGATCACATATATAGACTTCCTCCTAGTAAGGAAAGAGGCTGCAAAGGCATTCCCAGTGAAAGAGTTCGCACACAGCATAAGCCTTATTTTTTTAATTTAATTTGTTTAAGTACTTCCATTTGATCCTGTGGTACATGCATCCTCCACACACACACACACACACACACACACACACACACACACACACACACACACACACACACACACACACGAGTGTTTGCATAATTATAGGTACCCAGCCATTTTTTATGACTGTAAAACTGCACAAATATTTGACATTCAGTTCCTGTACTATGCTGTTAGAGATGTCCTGCTAAAGTAGAGGGGAAAAAAATATCCTACAAGTGTAATTATCATTTTGTACCTTCACAGGTTCTTTGGTAAAGTACTGGACTAGCAGCATTTGTGTGCACTTTTAAGCTTAGCCAATTTCACGTTTTTAGGAATCAAACCTTGTACCTTATGTTTTTGAGGTAAACACCTTAACCATTATATTAGCCTTCCTACCTTCCTTTTTGCATTTCCAGCAGTACTGAAGTAGATATCAAGTGCAGAATTTAGCAGATTATTTTTATATAGTCCATTAACTGAATCTATTACCTTTATTCAGGGAAGACTTGAAGTGTTATTTCGGCTGACCAGGAGCCCAAGGTTCCATTAAAGTTTTCAGCAAAATCAAAAGAAAAAAAAAGGCTATTCCTATACTTCTACTAGCACTAGGACCCCAGGGGAACCTCCTCTTTTCTTCTTCTTCTGCTTTCTCTTTGTAAGAGGAATGGTTGCTGTAGCTTCATTGACATCTGAAATACAGACTAGGTCAAAGTTGCCATGTTTCTTTGGCCAATATTCATGGTGCAAATGTTCTAAAATGAAAGTTGCTGAAACTTTATAAGTTATTGTTTTTGGGACAAGCATGATGACATGGTACTACTTGACATGTTTATGTTAAATGCATTTTAAGATTTCATGCTGAGGTTTCCTGCACTGAGCTGACAGAACAGATATAAGTGAATTTGGATGTGGTGTCTTCAGCTGCTCCTATGGCAGTGTTTCCTGTTCCACTGTTTTTTGCTCATCAGTAGAGGTCCAGCTCTGAATCAGGAAAAACACGAGCAGTAATGCTGATTGTGATACTTCCTGCTATTTGCTAGGATTATTCTGCAAATGTAAGTCGTGTCACAAACACAACTTCTTCTAGGCCAGCTCAGTTTTTACAAGTGATGCCTTCCAAATGGAATCATGTAGGGATTTCCAGACAGTTAAAATTGTCTTCATTTATAAGAGTATTGTATAGATCTCAAGTACTAGAGATGTCATTGGAATCCATTCAAGCTATTGTCCAAATATGTAAAGAAACGTTTGATGATTTTGTTCTTTGAAATATGACATTTTTTTGTTTGTTTTTTAGAAAGATATGCTTAGTGCAAAGATGTTTCTCCATCGTTTCTTTTATCAGTCCTTGATTATAACTTTTCTGCTTAGTCTGTGAATATTGATATTACATAGGTATGCATATTGTGGAATAATGCTGTAAGTCAGTTTAACTGATTGCAAAGTTAAGGGATGGACATGGTAAATGGAATGGGTATGAAAAATTGATACTCAACTACAATTAGTTAATGATGTGTTTTGCATTTAGACAGCACCGTTGACAAGAAGGGTTACAAAGGAATTTTGATGTACATGGAAGAACATATGACATGTCATATTTGTAATAATGATGAGATGTATGGCCAAGGACTGTTAACAGAAGCACTGAATTCTCTGTTGTAGTTCAGGCTGTCTCCAATGGCAGTGCAAACCTTATTACACTATGCATAGTGAATGACTTTTCTGTGCTGATTGGGTTAAAGTAGACTCCTGCATTTGTCCATTGGATACTTTACCAATAGATACTTCCATTTTACCTCCCATACAATTGTCCATCTTGCTACTGATTATGTAGATGATGTTATTTCTGGGGTCTGTGCTGATAATTCATCCCTTCATTCCCTTGCAAGTACCTCTGAGAAAGAACAAACATTGTCAGAAGATAAGATAAATATTTCAGAGACTCCATTTACTTTTTTAGTAGGTAACAAAGTGGTTAAATGAAAGAAAACAAACACAGACCGTGACAAAGGACTATGCATGCCAGCCATAACAGGCAGTGCCTTAGAGGCATATTGTTGCCTTTTGGGCAATAGAAGTTAAGATTGATGCTGCTAGTATCCAGAACACTCACTTTCTTTATTCTTTATACAGCTCAGTTTCTACTGATTGGTATTACTCCTAAATGCATTGGGTACTGCTTTGGTATGGTGATCTGTGTACCTTCTATGGTTACTATTTCAGACTGGAGTACTTTTGAAATTAGCAGAGCAACGTATTATGTTTGTAAAGGTTCCCATGGTATAGTGCATGAAATTGTTACTGCCTTTTATTTTTTTGCAACTTTATTGAATTATCACAGACATGCATACATTTATATACAAGAAAACCAACCATGTTAACATGTTCAGAGTTACAAACATTATACATCATATGCATGCTTTTATACAATTATCATCAATCCAACATTACATAAATTGATGAATTCCTGTTTTCCCTTAAACCTCACTCCTACTCTGAAGCAATATTCTGCATGTATTGTTACCACAACCCATTTTTTTATAGTTTGCTTTTAGCCATTTCTAATGATCTCACTTCCGGTTCTTTTATCCCTGTTACAATATTCACGATTTCAGGTGCAGTTGGTTTAGACTTTGATTTCCATTTTCTAGTAATAGCTTTTTTTTTGTCAGCCACCATAGACTCAGCAAGGCCTTACTATGTCTAGACAATTCTAATTCTGTATCATACCTCAAAAAAATTATTTCCTTATTTACACCCATTTGCTCACCTATATTTCTGACAGAGTACTCTGTGGGGGATTTTTAGAGTCTACCAGCTCAATACATTCCCAAAACCTAGGTTCCCAGTTATCTCTTTCTTCCACATCATACCTCCAACATTTGCCATCTACCTAGGAAAAATTCCTTGGAATCTCCTTGGGGTATAAAAATACCAATGCAAATACTTCCAAGCAAAACCCCTAAATCTTATAGACCTTGTTGCATATTTGGGAGCCATACATACATCTTCCTATTGTTTCTCTGTGAATTGCTTATCCAAACTCTCTTCCCAATCTTTTCTAACCTCCTCTGACTAATTTCTATAGTTATTGTGTAATATTTTATTTGCCCTACCAATTTTCCGTTTCTAACAGCAGCTTCTGTTCAAGATTTAACTAAAATCTCTACCAAAGCAGGTCTTTCATTTAGGATTCCCCTATCCCTTTCTCTTTGCCTATGCCAGTGATGGTGAACCTTTTGGGTTTGGTGTGTCAGAACCTTCTGGCATAAAATAATTCAGTGTACTTCACACGAACAATGAATCCAAAAGCAGTCTTTGGTAACTCGGGTATTGGTGATCGCTGGCATGTCACCCAAAACGTTGTGGCATGTGTCACCTTTGACACAAGTGTCATAGGTTCGCCATCACTGGCCTATGCTCTATCAGTCCCTGATAGGGAAGGCAGTCTCCAGCCTGTAACCCAAATGCCTTCTTGTCCTCTTCCCATTCTATTACCTTTCCCTCACTAGTTATTTGGTTGCAATACCTTCGTTCCTATGCTAGTTTTATCCAGTAAAGTCAAGCCCCCTGTTGCCTATTCTCTGTACCCCTAATTGCAATCATCCCTATCAACAGAATCTCCTTACTCCTTTCTCACTTTGGCTTAGTGCTTAGAATACTTTCTGCTACTTTATGAATATAATATTCTGTATGGCTGTTGTTATTCTCTTTAGGGATCTGCATCCAAAATCCCACTAGCTCCTTATTTCCTTAATTTCCCCACTGCTTCATCATTTTCCCTTTCCACTTTGAATTACAGCTACTTGTGTTCTGTGTATCAGTCTTAAATGTGTAGCTCTAACATATCCCTTCAAAGTAATCATAAATCACTTTGTTCTGTTAAAAGGATAATCTTATCCCACTTGACCATTGCCCTCTTCCCATACAAGGTAAAATCTTTTAACTCTTTATTAACTACTGTCCACAACTTCCCCTCTGGTTGATAAATACATGCCTGACTTGTATATAAAACTAAAAGGACTGAAAACAATTTACTGCTTGTATCTTGCTACCCATATCCACAAACAAAGGATTCCAGTTTTTCAGTTTTTTTATTATCCTTTGTTTAGTCTCTTCCCACATATCCTTAGCTGCTATAACAGAATCCTTATTAACCCATACTCCTAAATGCTTCATTTTATTATGTCCCTATAAATATGGGTATTGCTGAACCAATTCATGTACAGTTGCATAGTTTATAACTATAGCTTTTGTTTTGTCTGCATTAATTTTATATTCCAAAAAACTCTGATACTGTCTCAGAATGTTCCACAACACTGACATGTCGTTTTCTGTGTTTATCAGGAACAAAATAATATTGCTTGCAAATAAAGCAAACTTTTCTTGATTGCCATACAAATTATATCCTTGAATTTCTGAGTCCTTTACTGTCTTTGCCAATGGCTCTAAATATAATGCAAATAACAAAGGGGGGTTTCCTCTATAATTAACTTACCAGAGAGGATCCGTCCCACTGTAATATTTGCCTCCAATCCCTCTTATATCCTCCTAATTTACCTTATTATTGTATCATGAAATGTGAATGCTTCCATTGCCTTACTCATAAAACCCCAGCTTACTCTGTTGAATGCTTCCTCTGCATCAAGACCCACCAATGACAGCATTATTTTCTTACATAATGCTTCTTTCTGGAGCATCATTGTTCTGTTAATGTTGTCAAATGTCTGCTTGCTCTCCAGAGAACTGCACTGATGCATATCTATCAATTTTGGCAACATCTTTGTTATTCTTTTAACAATTATAGACAAAAATACTTATAATCATGGATTAAAACTGAAATGGGCCTATGTGAAGCTAGATCTGATGAGACTTTAACATCTTTAGATATTACAGAAATAGCAGCTTTCTTCCATCATGTTGGTGATTCCCCTCCTTTTAAAATAATGTTAAACATAATATTCCAGATCTGTATTACTTTCTTCCCTCCCACTTTCCAAACTTCCACAGAAATACTATGTATTCTTGGAGACTTTACTACAGATTGATTATACGTCACCATTTTTATCACAACTTTTCCTGTCTTACCTGTTAATTGTTGAGCCTCATATACCTTAAGCATACTTAAGTCTTCCATAATATTTCCATTCGTATTTTTTCTTGAGTTCTACATTCCTCTACTTTATACTAATTTTCATAAAAATTCTGAAATATCTCTAATACATCTACATGATCTCTGGTCATTTTTCATCTTATAGGATCCCTGTGTTAAGCAACACCCTTTCTACTTTCTGTTGCCTGGGTTGTTGTGCTATGAGTTTTGTGCTCTGGAGTTATTATCAAAAAAGCAGTTGCTTAAGAGCAATCTTTCTAAACTCATGCATATTATATCCAGATACTACACTATTTTCTCTTTAGCACAGTGCAGTTGCTCATGTTCTTGTTCTGTGAGATTCTCCTTATTCTGCAATAGTTTAACCTTTGTCGACCCCTCTGAATAATTCTTGTTACTTCTGTACTATATGTCTTATTCTTTTATTTTTACTCTGTTTTTAAATTCTACTTTCATTTTATCCCACTCACTAGGTGCAACATCTGAAAAAAAATCTATCTTCCCTAATAGTTCCCAACACTTTTCACTTTATTTCATTATCCTGCATTTTTATCTTAGTTTTTATTGGCACATTATTTGAAATAGCTATTGAATGCCTGTCAAAGCTTTCAATTAAATGCACATGCTCCTGTGAAATATAATTTCTGTCTAGTCTAGCCCAGTGATTGTACCTTGGGGCATAATAAGTAAATTCCCTCAAGAGTTTCTACTACTAAATCCACATCTTCCATACAAACTATTTTCATAATTTTCTTCAGAAATCTACCCTCTTTTGTTATATTCTCCCATCTAGGTCCCCCAGATGCATCCTCACTCTTGCAAACCGAGTTCCAGTCCCTATCTATAAGTAATATCTGCTACTAAAAGCTGATTATTTCTCTCAAAAAATTCTTAAGCTCCTTAATAGCAGTTTGAGGTATAATATAAATTCATGCCAGTGCAATCTTCCTCACTTGCCAGTAGCCTCTTACTACCACAAAATTTGCCATTGCTATATTTTTTCCCATCTCATATCACTGTTGGAGCTCCTCCAGTAGTTAGTATAAATATTCCACTTTTCAATTGTCAGTGATGTTCTGCCGAGTATCCATTTTGAAATCCTTTCATTATCAAATTCACATGCTCACTTCTTTCCAAGTGTGTCTTCTGCAGCATTGCTATTTGCATTCTGCTATTTTTAATATAATTCAATACTCTTACCTTTTGTCTATATCTGTGAGGCCATTCACATTCCAAAATAACATGTTTAGTGTAGCCATTATGATAAGAAGTTATTATTCCCATCTATTATATATGACAGCTTTTTAAATGTCTGTTTCCAGCTTTTGAGTTATATGCATCTACCAATGTTTGGCAGGTAGATCTCTTATACTGATGTTTCTGGTCATCTCCATTTGAATCAATGTCATATTTTATAAGCTTTTTTGTTTTAATGTAAACCATCACAAACAAACCGAAACAAAAACAAACACCCCCCCAGAACACCCTCAGAACCTATTAACTTAAACCACACACACACACACACACACACACACACACACACACACACACACACACACGTATAATTTCAACTAACGTTAAAGTTGTGCATCCTACAGTCTGTGTTCCTACTTACTCTAATTGCTGTCTTTTCTTGTCTTATCTTCATTCCCTTCCCACATGTAAAAACAGCTTATATGCTTTCAGAAAAATTTAACCTTTAACCTTAAAGTGTTCTGGCTTTTATTGCTTCCTCCTGTGGTCAGCTTGTCTCCATGAAAACACAAATAAGGAATGTATGTACAGCTCTACAAACATCTCATCCTACACTGAACATGTATTTGCCAAAGTAAAACTTTTCATCACATTCAGTGTCATCTTATTTACTTGCTTACATAAAACAATTATTAGATTAAGTCGAAGGCCTTAATCCAGGCATTCATCAATGCAACACTAAGAAAGGACTTAAAACCTCTACATATATTATAATCTGCACACTTTTACATCCTTTTGCCCCACCTGAACATCTCAAGATTACAGCATATTAACTTAAACATGCTTTTTGTCCAGCCTTTCTTCTCTTTTTACATTATAATGCTTACATTTCTTAAAACTAAGAAAAGATGAAGGGAAGAAAAAAAGGTACATGTTTACTTAAGTATCTTTATCACATAGAACACTGATTGAAGTACTTTACTTTATAATATGTGATTTATATCATGAAATATCTCATACAAATACTGTCATCAGAATTCCATAGGTACAACAATTTCCATCATTGTGATTCCATGGGTATAACAATTTCCATCACTGGGATTTCCTGGGTATACAGTTTCCACCATTGGGATTCCATGCATGGGTATAACAAGTTCCAACATTGGGATTTCCTGGGTATAATAATCTCCATCATCAGGAATATGGGTATACAATTTTCATTTATTGAGATTCCATGGGTATAGCAATTTCTATCATTGGGATTTGCTTGGTATAACAATCTCCATCATTTCATGGGAATAACATTTTCCATCATTGGGATTCCATGGGTATAACAATTTCCATCATTGGGATTTCCTGAGTATACCAATTTTCAGAACCAATGTAATGCTTAATCATCTTGTTGAGCGTTCCTGAGAAGATCACATCCAGTACTGAGTTTTGTGTCCCTTTTTGAGAATACTGACCTGCTTATATAAATCAACACCAAATGAGTGACATCCTTGTATTACATTCTGATTGTTTCAGTAAATTTCAGCCTTCAACACGTTACCTAAAACAGGATAGTCATACCCAAACTATGCTATGAAGTAATTGTGATGTTAACCATCGTTAAGAGTTATTATTTTCTCCTTGTTTATAATTCATATTTTTATTCAGGGATATGATTTAATGATTTTGTGCACTTTTGGTATTTGCAGCAGTTTGTCTGATGGCTGTCTTACAAAATTCTGATTAATCAAGGACTGGGTTCATGCAGTATTTATTATTGCTATTGGATGTTTTTTTCCACTTGAACAGAAAAACGATAATTCTTGATGAAAGTAGTCAATATTCATCTTGTCTATTTGAAATATGCACTAGTCACTCATCAGTGTAAACATTTCTCTTGGTGATTTGGTCACAATGACTCATGTTGATGTGACACTCCTATCCCATGGAAAAATGGAAAAAAAATAAGTTGATGGTGATGATGATGATGCCAATGACCTTCAGTATAGCCCATGTCATTAGAAGAAAAGCAATGACTAGGTCATAGAGAATAAGAAAGTGGCCAGAGTGTGATGGATAGTGTCATGAGAAGACTGACCACAATGGTGTTCTATGGAATGCAATAAACTTGATAAATTTTGGTTAAACATTCTGGTGTTTATAGAATATATTCAGGCAGTGATATGACATAATCAGGTGTGTTTGGATCAAGGACTTTTTGCCCAAACCTGTTTTTACAATGTGCAAAATGAGCATGAATTATTCCATAATCTTTGTCCCCAAGAGTTTCTCATCAGTCCTGCTGTGTGGCTGTATTAATGTATTACACAAAACCTTGAGTAAGGTATAGATTTTACTTGACATATCTATAAGGACTAAATCACTTTCCAATAATCGTTTATGAAAAACTGACAATGTCAAGCCCGACTCACAGAATAGCATTAGCAATAAGTTTTCATTGATTTATGTACCTGACAGATAAAAACATTGCACATGCTTTATAAAGGTGGATTTGGCCCCTGCCCCTGCATCCGCTTACAATATGTCATGCCTGAGTAACCATAACTAGGGAGGAGAAGCTGATACACCATGTCTCTCATTAAAATGTAACTCTAGCATGACTCTGAAATTTTCACATGTAATTCTCAGAGAATAATACAAATCCACATTTCAAGGACTGCATATAGGTTACAAAATATGCAACACAGTTTCAACAATACGTTTGAGTAACTTGCTGTTATTGAATATTTCATTTTCTACTGTAGCATAATCTACTAGTCTGACATTTATGCTCTGTTAATAAGTTTCTTCTGTCTAGTCTTGGATTTAATTACATCATTCTCCACTTGCAAACTGTAAAACTCTGAAAAGTCCCACAATCTGGCAATTCTTTTGGATTACCACTAAAAGAGGTGCTTGTATTTACTGGGTTTAACAGGTCAAACACTTATTACAACAAAAGCAAATTATCAACAGCAAACAAGGCTGTAAAATCAGAGCTGTCTACATGACTCTTCTGGATTAATGGTTCTAAATTCAAAACTCGGTGAGCTTAGCTGCAGTGGATGACTGTTGCCACCTCATTGAAGAATCTAATGCATGGTTCATTCCTATTAATCTTCTGCAACTGCACTAATTAATGCTTTTGGCAATAGATGTGATTATGAAAATTAAGTTCCACTATAAATAAAGTATTGTCTATCGATAGACTTTTTTCAGTTTCAACACATGTAATTTCTTAGTTAGGGACATATAAACATAGCAATAACACTAGACAAGTGGTCACAGGAACCATAATATACCTATGTACACGTTTAAGCGGATCCACCTTAAAGTTCTTACCACCCTTTACAACACTTAAAGCACTCACCTCCCATATCAAGCAGTGATATACATGAAGACTCTTGTCTACATTTGTATCTACTCATTCAGTTGTGAAGACTAGTTTTAAAGGTAGTCTGATTGTGCAGGGAAATAAGGTCGTAACTCTGCCCAGGATGACCTGTGTTCAAAGAGCAGCATGGGTGCTGGAAGAATTGGACATGGGTAGAAAAGACTGATTGGCTAATACAGGCTCAATAATCTTGTAGGACTAGAGTTGCCTAGGCTTGCTGCAATAGCAGCATTAAGAGTCTGTCAGGCTCTATGCTACAAGTGGTTTGAGGTTGCACATGTATGGAGCCATGCATGTGCCTTCCAAAGGCAGATATTCTGTTGCACACAAGGCTTCTGTAGGGTGATTGGGGTTAGGGCACACTCCACAGCAGTAGTATGATGCTGCACCAGTATCCTTGATCTCTTCTCTCCTGTTTAGCCCCTGGTATGGATCAAGTTGAGCCCAGTGTGGGCTAGGGCAGCACAGATAGACATCTGGTGACAACTGATTGTCAACTTCAGGGATGTAGGGGAGAAAAAAAAAAGTAAAAAAAGATAAGGTTGATAATAGGACATTATGTAATGTGAAGGTAACATATTGTCTTGTGAAGTTCAATCACTTACATGTTTAATCTGACAGTTATAGTGCAAGAAACATAGAGTGGAAAGGCTGTTGCTGGATGATATACAAAGAGCATATCAAGAGTAAAATATTAGCATATTCGTTGTGTGCTGCCTTTAACATGGGAAGGGAATTAAAAGTAAGAGTAGTGAAAAGCCATTACTTCAAGGCTATCGAGTATCCCAATTTGGCCAGGATCTCCATTTAAACAGCACATGGTCACATTGTCCTGGCATCCTGATTTGCATCATGCCAGTCCCAAATCTCAGATCTTGCAAGTGGTACACAAATAAGCTGTAAATTTCATCAAAGCAGCCTACCTGCTCAGCTACACTTCAGCATTTTTTTCTTTTTGTAATTATATTGTTATATAAAGTTGAAAAATGTCTAAATTACTTTTAATATTAGTCATATGCAAAGACTTATCATGGAGCTAATCAATCAGGACATAGGGACTCTCCAGTCACTGGACCCATCTCAGTTTGGATTCATCAAGGGCAGATCATGCTTATTCAACCTGGTAGATTTTTGAAATGGTCACCAACCCAGAAATAAGCAATGGATGAAAGCAAAATACTACACACCATATACCTTGACCTGGTCAAAGCTTCTGACAGAATTAGCCACTCAGGCATAGTAGAAAAGCTAAATAAATTGGGAATAAACCCCTACATCACCCTTTGGATTGACAACTGGCTAACAGACAGGATGCAGGAAATCAAAATAAGGGAAGTAACTTCCATAATGAAAACAGTCACCACTGGAGTCCCCATGGTTCTCTCTTCCAACCTCTCCTGTTGCATCTACTTTTCTGAAATAAAAGCCAATATCAAAGGGCTCTTGCTGACTAAGTTTATAGATGACTGCAAGCTAGAAGCAGTCATTAAATCCCCAAATGACTTAGCCATCCTGTAGGAAGGTTTTCCCAAAATAAATAACTGCTGAGAAAATCTAAATAACTGGTGAGAAACTCATGGTCTGAACCTAAATGCCAACATATGCTTTATTATATCCTTTGAGAAGTAATCTAGCCAGAGGAAGTACCACATTAACAATATGCCCCTATTAAATGATCCAGTTGTTTGGGATTTGGGAACCTATGTGGACAGTGACCTAACTTTTGACCAACATGTGTCCATTGTTTTAAGAAAGTCCTTCTGTATTGTACAGCTTACAACTAAAGGGACTGTGTCTAGATCTAGGGATGTTCTTGCCCCCCCTTACTCAGCCCTCACTAGGCCAGTCATTAAGTATACTGCCCCCTTTGGCATGTATCTGTCCAGACACATACAATAACTGGAATGCCCACAGAGATACCTTACTATAAGTATGCAAGGCCTAAAAACATGTCCTACATATATTTTACTCAAAGTCCTAGCTTTAGAATTGATATCCTACAGACTAATAAGTGACCTGTGTCTGTCCTCAGATGGCTTTATTGCATATTAGTAAGTTAAATGGCATTATAAATACTCAGTCTAGGGATCTAAGCATCTTCAGCAACATCAAAGAATGGTTTGGAGGGTCAGGTGTATTATACAGAGGTTACCACCACTCTAAAACAGACTCCCCACCCACATAAAACAAAGATTGTCCCTGTCCATATTCAAGCACAACTTGGATCTATGGATTACAAAAAGAAATTTACTAGAGGACTGCCTCCTGTACTAAAAATGGACAGAGGCATCTCCTAAATGCTGTATCCCATGCATGTGTCCTCTCAAATTATTTATGTTATGATCCCAGTTATTCAAATTAGGGGTAATATATAATTATCAACTGTGTGATGGGTAAGGCCAATCTGTAATAAAATGGGATAGGTTAACTGAAGTACAAAAAGGAAAACTGGCTTGGTGGAAATAAGGGAAGCTAGTTTAGCACTTATCTATGAACCTACAAAAGACTGGCAATGCTTTATGCAGTGGATACCCATAGAGAAACCTGTTTGCTGGATGAGTAGGATGCATTTCATGCCATCAGAAATGATTTGGGGTTGCCATAATTGACTTTGGCCAGTACATGTACACTCAAGGTATTAACCAATTGATGCTTAGCTAAATCTGTTACTGGATGAACTTCGGCCTTTTTGGAAGGAATAGGTTTACCTGTAAATTGGAATCTTACAGTGAATCTTGCTGAGCCTGAGCAATTTTTGCTTCCTGTTTAGTAACTAAGATGCAATAAAAATAAATAAATAAATAAATAAATAAATGGTGTTTCTTGGTAGTTTTCCTAAGTACCACTAAACAGTAGTTAAGTAACATCTGATAGTCATGCAAGTTGTCAGTATAACTGCAATATTATTCTTTTTTGTCAAACAAGAGTGTGTGTGTGTGTGTGTGTGTGTGTATACACACACACACACACACACACACACACACACACACACACACACACACACACACATATGGTTTACTACTGTATATCTATCTATATATACTGACTTGTTTATCTGAATTTGGTAATACTGAATTACCAGAAATGTCTGAAATGGTAACCACGGCAATTGACATTAGAACACCAGGAGATCCAATGTCAAAACCCTCCCACACCTCCTGCATATTATATATTTCAACTCTGAGATCGCACTACAGTAAGGAAAAGGGAACATTTCCTGATTTGTACTGTACTGTGATCTCAATTCAAAACATCAACTACATATTAGTGAACGTGTACTTACTTTTGCTAATATGAAGTCATATATTTTCAGTTCAGCATTACAGGTATTAGTAGAAAACACGTTCGACCAACGCATTTCCATCAAACTGCATTTCCACATTTTGAATGTAAACCTATATGTGTACATATATATATATATATATATATATATATATATATATATATATATATATATATATATATGGGTCTACTACAGCTACTCCATTTCCTCACTGACACTCACTTGTTTTGGCAAGTGCTCTAAGTTCCACAGACTCATTCCCATTAAGTAAATGTACACTATCTATCCTTATCAGAACTCTGATCCTAACCCAAAGAACTCCCACCCAGTCCCTAAACGTAAACTCACATCATACCCCAAACATAAAATATTCTCCTAAACTAAAACTTCTAATTGTTCCCCAAGCCTAAAATCTGCCTCTTCTCCATAAACCTAAACTCCTGATCATTCCCTAAACCTGAAATCCTCCTCCCCTCACTAAAGCTAGAGTCCTATTTGCTGTTTCCCTTTCTTACTTACCTAGACCAGGAGCACTTCCTGATTACATTCCCTAGCACCCTAGAAATTGCATGCAGAAGCTGCCTGACTGAACGTTTATTAGAGTTTGAGCATGAGCAGATGGCCGCATGGGCTACTTGAGTTCTTGGCATCAAAAAACTTGTTTTTGAGCACTTGGGGCTTGAGCACTTGTAATATACCCTATACACACATGCATACATACACATATTATAAATATATATATTTATCTATATATATATATATATATATATATATATATATATATATATATATATACATGTATATATATATATATATATATATATATATATATATATATTTATATACACACACACATACATGCATAGGTTTACTATCAAATTTTTGAATGACACAAAAAAAAGTTGAAATACTTGAATTCGCAAACCTACTTCCTACATACTAATGAGTTAAGAATGTCGAAGTGCATGTAGCAAAAAAAATCACATTTGCACTTTTGACATTCTTTTTGAAGTTCAGTACTGCAAATTACATCATGTAACCTTTTTGCAGGGGGGCAAGGCCCCCTACACCCCCTATGCCCCCTACAAATTATATAGTCCAACTCTGAGATGCCACTACAGTGGGGAAAAGTGTAATTTCCCAATCCCCGCTATAGCACTATCCCTACTCGAATCATCTACTACATATGTCAGAATGCACAGTGGCATTTGCTGTACTCAATACTTGTAGTAATGAAGTTCTGCAACAGACATTCCCGTATTCACCGAACCTTCATTCTATGTTTTGACAGTAAACTATATATATATAAATATATATAGGGTCTATATTGAATTAGCGAATGATTAGAAAAGCGAACGCTAATTCATCAACCCCTTTTAAGTGAAAGCTTACAATCTTGAACACCCGGAACAGCGATTTTTTTCACAGGGAAAAAAATCACTGGGCCGGTTCCAGGAGATCACCATTTCCTCCACTGTGGTGCGATCTCGGAGTTGGTATATTTAAGTGGGGGGGTGTGGGGGGTGAATCCCCCCACATTATAAAATGTTTTAATTTTTTTTTTTGTGGACCAACTTTTTTTTCCCTGTGAAAAAATCTCTGTTCCGGGTGTTCGAGATTTTAAGCTTTCGCTTAAAAGGGGTTGATGAATTAGCGTTCGCTTTTCTAACCGTTCGATAATTTAATATAGACCCTATATATATATATATATATATATATATATATATATATATATATATGTATATATAATGTATACACATATGTAGTGTTTACCATTTTGATAAAGGTAGCTTTAAATGAAGCAGAAATGGTTGAAAAAATGGTATTTATTTTATTTATTTATTTATTTAAATTTGTTGACCGGGAGTGTCCGACTGGACGTAGGTCCATTTTCAGCGGAGGCCCAGGGAGAAAAGCTCCACAGTTAAAATAAACAGACAGTATTTACATTGGATTACATAGTGATTAACAATTTACATAGTAATTACTTACAACATATTTAAAGATGAAGAACATAGTACATCAGTAGACAACTAGAATCTTTATCTGTGAAGTGCATACCAGACATTAACAAATGTTACAAGAAGAAGAAGTTTGTGCTGTATAATAAATACTGGCTTATGAGCATCTGAGCTTGCTATAATCAAGGTAGTTAGTGGAGTGGAAAGAAAGGTAGTGGTTGGATGGGGTGGGTGATATTAGAGTTTGAGTTGCAAGGCCATAGCCAGCATGTTTTTAGTTGCGCTTTTAGTAAAGTTTTGAAGTGGGTGCATGATGGTATGGAGGTAATTGTGGGTGGGAGTGAGTTCCATAATTTGGCTATGGCGCAAGAGAATAGTGCTTCACCAGCAGAGTTATTGGCTTTAGTGATCTGCAAGTGATTTTTGCTGCTGGATCTTAGTGGTCTGGTGGTGCGATAGGGTTGGAGTAGATTCTGGAGGGATGGGACATTTAGTGGATGGTTTACTAGTTTGTGGGCGAGTGAGAGTTGATACCACTGAAGGAGGTGAGGGAGTTCAAGCCAGCCCAGTTCAGCAAGTGAGAGACAGTGGTGACTACGGCAGGATACCCCTGTGGCAAATTTGGCGATTTTGTTGTAGCAGATGTCTAGCTTGTTTAGATCGCATTGCCTTAGGTTGGTATATATTGGAGAGGCATAAAGTAGGGTGGAGATAAGGTGGGAATTTGCTATTGAAATCTTTGCTGCTTTGGTGAGAAATTGCTTATTTCTGTATAACGCTCCTAGTTTTTTGTGGACTTTTTTTATAGTCATGGATATGGGAATGTCAAATTTTAGTTTATTGTCTATTTCCACTCCTAGCAATTTGGTGTGTTCAGTTGGGTATATAGTGGTGTTGTCTTTTGCCGTGATGTTAAAGTGAGAGTTGTTTTGAGTATGTTTGGTGAGTTGAAAGATGAGTAGTTTAGTTTTGTTTGGGTTGAGTATTAATCGGGCATCGGATAACCATGTTTCAACAGAGGAAAAGGCTTCCTGTGTGACTTTTTGCAGTTTTGGTAGGGATTGGGCTGAGCAGATGATGGTCGAGTCATCTGCGTATTGTATGAGTGTGCCATGTTTGGTGGCAGAGGCTAGATTATTGGTGTAAACAGAGAAGAGTATGGGTCCAAGGATGGATCCTTGGGGAACCCCTATGGAGACAGGTAGTTGGGGAGATATGTAATTCTGCCATACAACGGATTGTTGGCGGTCAGACAGGTAACTCTGAAACCAGTTGGTGACCGATTGTGAGAAGGATAGGTTATTGAGGACAGAGATAAGTTGTTTGTGTGGGACCATGTCAAATGCTTCAGATAGGTCTAGGAAAGTAGCAGAGGAGAGATAGCCATTGTTTTTATGCTGAAGGATAGTGTTAGTAAAGGAGAGTAAGGCACTGGTGGTGTTATGGTTTGGTCAGAAACCATGCTGAGTACTGGAAAGGAGGTTGTTAGTAAGGAGGTAGTCTGAGACCTGAGAGTGCATGCATCTCTCTAGTATTTTGGAGAGTGGAGAGAGAATAGCTATGGGGCGGTAATTGGTTAGTTCTGTGGAGGGTCCGCCTTTGTGGAGGGGAATTATATGTGATACTTTCCACAGTGTGGGAACATAACTTTCTGACAGAGATCGGTTAATCAAGATGGATACTGGGTAGGCCAGAGCATCAGCTGCAATTTGTATGTATTCACTTGGGAGGCTGTCTGCTGCTAATTTGGTGGGTTTAAGTTTAGTTGAGGTTTTTTATGTTGGAGGTAGGTACAGGAGAAAAAGAGAAGGCAGTGGGGAGATTACTAGTTGAAGGTGTGGGTTGGAGGGGGGGTTGTGTTGTTTAGCTAGTGATAGCATGGTTTGGGTGAAGGGTGTGTTGAATGAGATAGCAATATTTTCTGAGGAGTGAGGGATGTTAGGAGGAGGGGTACTGACCTTACCTGGGTGGAGGATGGAGTTTATGGAGGACCAGAATTGTTTGGGGCTGTGTTGTGAGGAGTCTAGGGCAGACTGGTAGTATTGGGATTTGTCCTGTTTTATTAGCTTTTTGACTCTATTGCATAGTTCTAGGAATTTCTGTCTAGCTGAGGGGTTTTGGTTTTGCCAGTGCTCCCAGGCATTATCCCTGTTTTTCATTTCTGACTTAGTGGTTTTCTGTAGCCATGGGGAGGGTTGTGCTTTGGTTCTGGAGAATCTTATGGGGGCATGGTGATTAAGGATGTTCAGGAAGGTAGTATTAAAATTCAACTGCATCATCTAGACTGAGGTACTTTAGAGGATGCCAGTTACATTCTTTGAGGGATGAGATGAATGTGAGTGGGTTAAAGTTTAGTTTTTTATGTATTTGACGGTAGATGACAGGTTTAGCTTGGTATAGGTATTTTTTGAGTAGGAATGTTGGGGAGTGATCACTGAGGCTATCTGATAAGCAGCCTGTTATATATGACTGGGGGCTCTTACTGACTAGTATCCAGTCCAGGGTAGTGTGCTTGGTGGAGTTTTTATTTATCCTGGTTGGTGAATGGACTAGTTGAGTGAAGCCATGAAGGTGTGCATGATGGGTTGGATTGTTGCCAGAATAGGATTGCCAGTCAATATTGAAATCACCTAAGATGATAGTTTCTTGGGGGAGATGGTGGGTAGACCAGCTGAGAAGGTTTTCTAGGGGAGGGATGTTTTGGCCAGGTGGGAAGTAGCATCCAATTATGTTGATGGTTTTGTTTTGGTTAATTTTGAGGTTGGTATATATTATTTCTTCATTGCCTATTTGTGGAGTTGATGATTTTAAGATCTGGATGTTTAGATGCTGTTTAAATATTATAGCTACACCACCTCCTTTTTTGTTTAGCTGGTCTACTCTTAGTATGCCGTAACCTGTAGGGAGTATTTGCTCACTGGTAATGTGAGGTTTTAGCCAGGTTACTGTCAGGATGAATATATCTGTGGAGTACAAGTCTATGGTGGCATGGAGTTCATGGACTTTGTTGGATATACTTCTAATATTTAGGCACAGTAGAAGGAAGTTACTTGGCTTTCTATTGGCTGTAATATGGGAGAAGTTGTGGTTTCTAGTCTGATTATGAAGATTGGGGTTGGGGTGGATGTCTCCACTTAGGGCTAGTTTTGATAAGCATGAGATTATTAGTTTTCTCAGTTTTTGAATATGTTTGTTTATAAGGGAAACTTTATGATTGTGCTCTGTGGGGAATAGGTATGGTGGGAGGGTTACTATGTTAAGTTGTAGGGTTGCTTTATGTTTGAGTAATATAGTTGGTAGAATATGTGGGGGGTGCATAGGGATGGTTCTTGAGCTGGTGGGAGGGGAGCTGAGTGTGGGTGAGACATGAGTGGTGGTGTGAGTAGTAGTACAGTGGTAGTGGTTGAGTGGGGGAATGATGGAGCTTTGGTAGGATGTAAGATATGCAAGGAGAGTGCATGCAGTGAGCATAGGAAAGGTATGCTTGTACATGTTAGTTGAGGAGGTGTGATAGTAGGTGGAAGATGGAGGGGGTAGTGTTGGGTTAGTGCTGTGGTTGGCTATTAGAAAGATTGGAGGGGTTTGAGTGCAATAAAGGTGGGACCACCGGGGGCGGGAGGTAATAGGGGGCAGGGTGGGGAACGAAGTGGGTAGAGACCCTGTTAGTTGCTCGTATGAGGGGCTGGAAACAATCACAAAGCAAAGACAAGTATGTGTTAAGAAACAATCACAATTGACCAAGGACTGCTCTGAAACTGTAAGTCATTTCTTAATTTCTCAGGTGGAAAAACAGGATAACCTTGTATCAGTAGGCTACTGTGGTCATAGTTTAAATTTACAAACACACAGTATTGATCAGTTATGGATACTATTTGCTAACAGAAGGGAATAAGAGAAAGTGGAAGGTGTATGTGTGTGTGTGTGTGTGTGTGTGTGTGTGTGTGTGTGTGTGTGTGTGTGTGTATGGTGGGGGGGGGGCTGCTTTCAACCAAAGCAGAGTGCTCTCCAGGGGAAAATGAATATTGGCTCAAACAGGTAGACACATACTCAAAGTTAACTGTAGCTGTTTGCAGAAAATTCAGACCCGGACTGCGCTTTTCTTACAAGAATGTTAAAGGTGGTACCGCAGTTGAATACTTAAGAGTGGTGTTAGGTTCAAAGCTAACTGTAGCTGTTTGCAGACAGTTCAGACCCGGACTGCGCTTTTCTTACAAGAATGTTAAAGGTGGTACCGCAGTTGAATACTTAAGAGTGGTGTTAGGTTGGAGAGACACTGAGCCTTCATGGGGCCTGTAGCAGAGTGGATTGAAGTTTTTTAGAAAGTACATTTCACTAAAAAGCCATTAAATCAAAAATTTTCTACGCATATACACCTCAAAAAGCTCACATGCATCCCTCAGTTATATATTCTAACTCCACAGTCTCATGGCAGTGGAAAAGAAAAAATGCCATAAATAGTGACTCCGTGTTGGCACACAGACACAACTTTCTACAAATCTGGGGGATACAACTTGATAGTGGGTATTGCCAATTCACTAAAAATCTTCAAAATTATGTCCCCAACAAATCCCATGAGCAAAAACAACACCAGAATAAAAAATATTTATAGACTTCTACACTTTGCACCGAAATGGCTTTTCAGTCACATGTACCTTCAGTCAAATGTACTTTCAGACATTTTTTTTTTAATATTTGTACTTCAGTCAAAGCTACCTTAGACAAAATGATACAAACCATACAAACACACAGACACACACACACACACACACACACACACACATACAAATACACATACATGCATGTTATATATATATATATATATATATATATATATGTATACATATATATATATATAGATATATATATAAATATATATATATATATATATATATATGTATATACAGAGGCAGACAGACAGAGACATATGTATAAGACATGTCCTGCTTGTATACAATTTATGCCAATTATGTGTTCTTGATATTGGCCAGATGTTCCTGATTTTATGGGTCTCTGTCTAAGATTTCTTCATTTTTAGCTTAGGAAATATGCATTAGTATCCATTACCAGTAGTGAGGTGTAGGTAGCAGTAGAAGGTAGAATAAGTTATATATGTGGGTATAGGTATGCATGAAGGGGATGGAGTTTAAGATAAATATAAATGAGATTTAAAACCATGAGTTATTAATAGTATAAATGGAGTTTATCTAGATGTGCTGTCTTGCAAAATATTGAGCCTTGAGTAAATCAATACTTCTGGATTTTTTTTGCATTTCAAAGATATTTTCCTGCATTAAGCCAGAATTTTGCCTTTTTTCTTAATGCACAAAACAGACATTTATTCTGTCACATTGTTATTAACCAGTATTTCTGCCATAATAGCATGCTACGTTATGTTTGTCATTGAATAAGCTGGTTATTGTTCTACTTTTAATGCTGCAACATCAGAAGGCTGAAGTTTCAGTCCCATATTTTGACAATTTATTAATTTATTTGGTTAGTTGTTTACTTTTTTTTTTGATTGGGTAAATAGAATGGTCCAAAGACCCTTTCCAGCAGTGACCCAAACCAGAAATTAGAAAAGACAATGTACATTATAATGCATGTACAAAATGTTTACAGTTAGCACATTTTCATGACAGGTTACATGAAACTGAAACTTAGTACTATATACATTTGTACTAGCAGACAGCCTGGCATCATCAAATGCTGTTTTATATTATAGTTTATGGAAATATTACCTTTAATTTATTTCATATCTTATTTCAGATTTTTTTTTTGAAAATAGTTCCATGGTTTAAATATAATAAAAGCAATGAATTAGTAATTCACTGGGAGAAATGAATCACTAGATTCCAACTATTTAAAAAAATGAGCATAGCTAAAGATACACAGACATAAACAAAGGAACTAAGATCATGAAAATTCTATCCAGCAAGTTGAATTACATTGCTGGTAAAACATTACATTGGTTGCGGCACTACATGGTTCATCTCTCCTATAGCAGTAGTGCTAAGAAATAGGAAACAGTTGTTTATAGCTATCATATAAATAAATAGGTTGACAGATAGAGGGACAATTTCAGAACACCAGTAAAATAGGAGGTTTATTGCTATTTATTCACTGCCAGTTATAAACATGGAAGAAAGTTATTTTCTATCAGGTCTTAAACTCTAGTAATTCATGTCTTCTTGAGGAAATGAGACATGAATTCCTCAAAAGGGCAGTCTTTCTGCTTAATGGTAAAAGTCAAGCCATTTCCAGTTACAGATGCTGGAGTGAAATATTTTGTACATGATATCTGCAGCCAACATAAATGTTGTAAGTGCCTGTCACTCCCTAATTGAGAGCTGTAGCACTCATGGGTATTACTGCACTTGTATAACCTTTAACATATTACATGCTGGATGAAGACAACAAAATCAAATAAAAATATAGAAAGCAAACTAGGCAATTTGAGTGGCATTTTCTAGATAATTATAAGGAAAGTATGCTATTATAAGAAGAAAGAACACATATAAAAATATAAATTATGTAACGTTCATAAGGACCTACTCTCAAAAGTTATTTTTTTACAATGAGTTTGGATTTGTGTTTAACCCTAAATCATCAAACCCTTGCATAACTTTCTTAAGTTTGAAATGTATAAGTAATCTCTTATGATGCAGCGATGTCAAAGGTAAACAGATTGGGAACGATTTCTGTGTTTTTACCTTATGCTTGCAAAATCCAGATGTGCCACATTCTAATATTTTTTAATCTTTTCAGAGAGATTAGGTAATCTGAAGTTGCCCTTCCAACCAAGCTTCATAGTTTTTTACACACTGTTATTGCATATGTTGAAAACTTGGAAAAAGTATACAATCTGCACGAACAAAATATATAGGTGAAAAATATGTATTGGCTTACCATCTTACCATTTGCAGTTTGTTGTTAGTTACATAATGCAGGGTCATTAGCATTCAAAGCCACACACGCTGAATGGACACAGATTCAGTGTGCCCATTGTAAATTAAGCATATCCCAATAGAAAGAAGTTTTCTTGAGTGGCTGTCTTTCAATTGGAATATGATTTATTAATTAAAAAAAGCTGTTTTATATCAGATGGTAAAAATATGTCAAATATTAGACATGTTCTGCAACACTCTGCACCATTGAGACTAATAGACAGCACAGTGGTACAGCAGTAGAGTTATCATCTCACAGTTCGATTCTTGGCTGGGGTACATTCTGTGTGGAGTCTACATGTCTTCCCTGCATTTGTCTGGGTTTCCTCTCATGTTTACAAAGACATACATCAGGAGCATTTCTCTCTGGGTCTCTTTGTTCCAAGTCAGACTTTCCCAGTAAAAAATGTTAAGAAAATAATGATAACTGGTCATAGTACTGGCAATCATTCCTCTTAACTGCTAAGACTGTCACAAAATGTCCCTGATATTTCCAATATTTTGCCCTGCCCACATAAAATATTTGCTTTTCTGGTAAATCAAAAATAATTTTTACTAGTCAGTAATGCCAGATATTAGAATTCCATACTTCTTGCACTACAGAAAATGAACATTGATACAAAAAAAGGGAGTCAGCAAGATAATCCACTATTTTCTCACTTACATTGTACCCATGTACTGAGCAAGCATATGGACATGCATGTCACCACAATAAACAGAACATGCTGGAGGGATAGATTCCTGTCCCAGAGACTTCCCATACTCTGGAACAGACTACCTATCTATGTCAAACAGAGCTCCTCATTAGCACTCTTCAAGAAAAATCTTGATGATTGGATGGGTAATAGGAAATTCACCCCGGGGATCACTTCTGTGGTTCTGCTTGACAGGGGCACAGGAAAATAATTTTCTTGGGTGGTGAAAGCCAGGGTACATTTTTGGCTAGGCTTGTATAGGCCCTAGGGCCAATAGCCTAGTACCTACCTATGAACCTATGAACCTATGTCATATACATGCCATATGCATGAGCAGTATATCAGTACAGAGCACAGGAGGCAGAAGAAAGTAAATGTAGATGTTCAAATGATCACTGATGAAGTAGCCTAAGAAATATGGGTTATGTCCTGCATAGGATATAACAGACAACTAGCTTCCCAGACTTTGGAGCACCTTCCATACAGGAAAACCATTAGTCATCTCAAGCTTAGCTGACTAAAAATACAGGTTT